>NC_080379.1:9951189-10113824 GCF_014773155.1 Arachis stenosperma | reverse complement strand
AAGCATAAGCTTTTTGTTTTTCCATACCATCATGGCACCTAAGGCCGGAGAATCTTCTAGAAAAGGAAAAGGGAAGACAAAAGCTTCCACCTCCGAGTCATGGGAGATGGAAAGATTCATCTCCAAAAGCCATCAAGACCACTTCTATGATGTTGTGGCAAGAAGAAGGTGATCCCTGAGGTCCCTTTCAGCTCAAGAAAAATGAGTATCTGGAATCCATGAGATCCGAAGGAGAGGTTGGGAATCCTAACCAACCCCATACACAGTCGGAATCTTAATGGTTCAAGAGTTCTATGCCAATGCATGGATCACTAGGAACCATGATCAAAGTATAACCCGAGTCCAAGAATTATCTCACAATGGTTTCGGGGAAAATACTTAGATTTTAGTCCGGAGAATGTAAGATTGGCGTTCCACTTGCCCATGATGCAAGGAGATGCACGCCCCTACACTAGAAGGGTCAACTTTAATCAAAGGTTGGACCAAGTCCTTATGGACATATGTGTGGAATGAGCTCAATGGAAGAGAGACTCCAAAGACAAGCCAGTCCAACTAAGAAGACTGGACCTCAAGCCTGTAGCTAGAGGATGGTTGGAGTTCATTCAAGGCTCCGTCATTCCCACTAGCAACCGATCTGAAGTTACTGAGGATCGGGCCATCATGATTTATAGCATCATGATTGGAGAGGAAGTAGAAGTTCATGAAGTCATCTCCAATGAATTCTACAAAATAGCCAAAAAGCCCTCCACCATGGCAAGGCTAGCTTTTCCTCACCTTATTTGCCATCTATGTTACTCAGCTAGAGTTATCATAGAAGGAGACATCTCCATTGAAGAGGATAAGCCCATCACCAAGAAGAGGATGGAGCAAGCAAGAGAGACCTTCCACGGTTCTCAAGAGATGCATGAGGAAGCTCATCATCAAGAAATCCCTGAGATGCCTCAAGGGATGCACTTTCCTCCCAACAACTATTGGGAACAACTCAACATTTCCTTAAAATATTTGAGCCACAATGTGGAACAATTAAGGGTGGAACATCATGAGCACTCCATCATTCTCCATGAAATAAGAGAAGATCAAAGAGCAATGAGGGAGGAGCAACAAAGGCAAGGAAGGGACATAGAAGAGCTTAAGGACATTGTTGGTCCTTCAAGAAGAAGACGCCACTAAGGTGGATTCATTCCTTATTCTTATTTCTTTCTGTTTTTCGGTTTCTATGTTATGTTTATCTATGTTTTGTGTCTCTACATCATGATCATTAGTATGTAGTAACCATGTCTTAAAGCTATGAATAAATTCTATAAATCCTTCACCTCTCTTAATTGAAAAATGTTTTAATTCAAAAGAACAAGAAGTACATGAATTTCGAATTTATCCTTGAATTTAATTTATTTATATTAATGTGGTGACAATACTTTTTATTTTCTGAATGAATGCTTGAACAGTGCATATGTCTTTTGATCTTGTTGTTTATGAATGTTAAAACTATTGGCTCTTGAAAGAATGATGAACAAAGAGAAATGTTATTGATGATCTGAAAAATTATGAAATTGATTCTTGAAGCAAGAAAAAACAGTGAAAAAGAAGAAGCTTGCAAAAAAAAATGGCGAAAATAAAAATAAGAAAAAGAAAAAGCAAGCAGAAAAAGCCAATAGCCCTTAAAAACCAAAAGGCAAGGGTAAAAAGGATCCAAGGCTTTGAGCATCAATGGATAGGAGAGGGCCAAGGAAATAAAATCCAGGCCTAAGCGGCTAAATCAAGCTGTCCCTAACCATGTGCTTGTGTCATGAAGGTCCAAGTGAAAAGCTTGAGACTGAGTGGTTAAAGTCGTGATCCAAAGCAAAAGAGTGTGCTTAAGAGCTCTGGACACCACTAACTGGGGACTCTAGCAAAGCTGAGTCACAATCTAAAAAGGTTCACCCAGTTATGTGTCTGTGGCATTTATGTATCCGGTGGTAATACTGGAAAACAAAATGCTTAGGGCCACGGCCAAGACTCATAAAAGTAGCTGTGTTCAAGAATCAACATGCTTAATTAGGAGAATCAATAACACTATCTAAACTTCTAAGTTCCTAGAGAAGCCGATCATTCTAAACTTCAAAGGAAAAAGCGAGATGCCAAAACTGTTCAGAAGCAAAAAGCTACAAGTCCCGCTCATCTAATTAGAATTAATATTCATTGATATTTTGGAGTTCATAGTATATTCTCTTCTTTTTATCCTATTTGATTTTCAGTTGCTTGGGGACAAGCAACAATTTAAGTTTGGTGTTGTGATGAGCGGATAATTTATACGCTTTTTGGCATTGTTTTTAGGTAGTTTTTAGTAAGTTCAAGCTACTTTTAGGGATGTTTTCATTAGTTTTTATATTAAATTCACATTTCTGGACTTTACTATGAGTTTGTGTGTTTTTCTATGATTTCAGGTAATTTCTGGCTGAAATTGAGGGACTTGAGCAAAACTCTGAAAAAGGCTGACAAAAGGACTGCTGATGCTGTTGGATTCTGACCTCCCTGCACTCGAAATAGATTTTCTGGAGCTACAGAACTCCAAATGGCACGCTCTCAACGGCGTTGGAAATTAGATATCCAGAGCTTTCCAGCAATATATAATATTCCATACTTTATTCGGGAATTGACGACGTAAAGTGGCGCTCAACGCCAAGTACATGCTGCTGTCTAGAGTTAAACGCCAGAAACACGTCATAACCCGGAGTTGAACGCCAGAAACACGCTATAACTCGGCGTTCAACTCCAAGAAAAGCCTCAGCTCGTGGATAGATCAAGCTCAGCCCAAGCATACACCAAGTGGGCCCCGGAAGTGGATTTATGCATCAATTACTTACTCATGTAAACCCTAGTAGCTAGTCTAGTATATATAGGACATTTAACTATTGTATTAGACGTCTTTTTGATCACTTTAGATCTAAGGAACATCTGGGGGCGCATAGTCCTTAGACCAAGCGGGCTGGCCATTCGGCCATGCCTGAACCTTTCACTTATGTATTTTCAACGGTGGAGTTTCTGCACACCATAGATCAAGGGTGTAGAGCTCTGCTGTACCTCAAGTTTCAATACAATTACTATTATTTTCAATTCAATTCTCTTTTATTCTTATTCCAAGATATACGTTGCACAACACTTTGATGAATGTGATGATCCGTGAAACTCATCATCATTCTCACCTATGAACGCGCGTGACTGACAACCACTTTCGTTCTACCTTAGGCCGGGCGCATATCTCTTAGATTCCCCAACAGAATCTTCGTGGTATAAGCTAGATAGATGGCGGCATTCATGGGGATCCGGAAAGTCTATCCTTGTCTGTGGTATTCCGAGTAGGATCCCGGGAATCCGGAAAGTCTAACCTTGTCTGTGGTATTCCGAGTAGGATTCCGGTATTGAATGACTGTGACGAGCTTCAAACTCCTGAAGGCTGGGCGTGATGACAAACACAAAAGAATCAAGGGATTCTATTCCAACCTGATTGAGAACCGACAGATGATTAGCCGTGCTATGACAGAGCATTTGGACCATTTTCACTGAGAGGATGGGATGTAGCTATCAACAAGGGTGATGCCTCCAGACGATTAGCCGTGCAGTGACAGCGCATAGGACCATTTTCCCGAGAGGATTAAAAGTAGCCATTGATGATGGTGATGCCCTACATACAGCTTGCCATGGAAAGGAGTAAGAAGGATTGGATGAAAGCAATAAGAAAGTAGAGATTCGAAAGGATTCTAGCATCTCAACACGCCTATCTGAAATTCCCACTATTGATTTACATAAGTATTTCTATCCCTTTTTATTTTCTATTTATTATTAATTTTCGAAACCCATAACCATTTAATCTGCCTAAATGAGATTTACAAGGTGACCATAACTTGCTTCATACCAACATTCTCTGTTAGGGAATCTAAGAGATATGTGCCCGGCCTAAGGTAGAACGAAAGTGGTTGTCAGTCACGCGTGTTCATAGGTGAGAATGATGATGAGTGTCACGGATCATCACATTCATCAAAGTGTTGTGCAACGTATATCTTGGAATAAGAATAAAAGAGAATTGAATAGAAAATAATAGTAATTGTATTGAAACTTGAGGTACAGCAGAGCTCCACACCCTTGATCTATGGTGTGCAGAAACTCCACCGTTGAAAATACATAAGTGAAAGGTTCAGGCATGGCCGAATGGCCAGCCCCCTTGGTCTAAGGACTATGCGCCCCCAGATGTTCCTTAGATCTAAAGTGATCAAAAAGACGTAACGTGGTCAAAAAGACATCTAATACAATAGTTAAATGTCCTATATATACTAGACTTGCTACTAGGGTTTACATGAGTAAGTAATTGATGCATAAATCCACTTCCGGGGCCCACTTGGTGTATGCTTGGGCTGAGCTTGATCTATCCACGAGCTGAGGCTTTTCTTGGAGTTGAACACCGAGTTATAGCGTGTTTCTGGCGTTCAACTCCGGGTTATGACGTGTTTCTGGCGTTTAACTCTAGACAGCAGCATGTACTTGGCGTTGAGCGCCACTTTACGTCGTCAATTCCTGAATAAAGTATGAACTATTATATATTGCTGGAAAGCTCTGGATGTCTACTTTCCAACACCGTTGAGAGCGCGCCATTTGGAGTTCTGTAACTCCAGAAAATCCATTTCGAGTGCAGGGAGGTCAGAATCCAACAACATCAGCAGTCCTTTTGTCAGCCTTTTTCAGAGTTTTGCTCAAGTCCCTCAATTTCAGCCAGAAATTACCTGAAATCACAGAAAAACACACAAACTCATAGTAAAGTCCAGAAATGTGAATTTAACATAAAAACTAATGAAAACATCCCTAAAAGTAGCTTGAACTTACTAAAAACTACCTAAAAACAATGCCAAAAAGCGTATAAATTATCCGCTCATCACAACACCAAACTTAAATTGTTGCTTGTCCCCAAGCAACTGAAAATCAAATAGGATAAAAAGAAGAGAATATACTATGAACTCCAAAATATCAATGAATATTAATTCTAATTAGATGAGCGGGACTTGTAGCTTTTTGCTTCTGAACAGTTTTGGCATTTCACTTTTTCCTTTGAAGTTTAGAATGATTGGCTTCTCTAGGAACTTAGAAGTTTAGATAGTGTTATTGATTCTCCTAATTAAGCATGTTGATTCTTGAACACAGCTACTTTTATGAGTCTTGGCCGTGGCCCTAAGCATTTTGTTTTCCAGTATTACCACCGGATACATAAATGCCACAGACACATAACTGGGTGAACATTTTCAGATTGTGACTCAGCGTTGCTAGAGTTCCCAGTTAGTGGTGTCCAGAGCTCTTAAGCACACTCTTTTGCTTTGGATCACGACTTTAACCACTCAGTCTCAAGCTTTTCACTTGGACCTTCATGACACAAACACATGGTTAGGAACACCTTGATTTAGCCGCTTAGGCCTGGATTTTATTTCCTTGGCCCTCCTATCCATTGATGCTCAAAGCCTTGGATCCTTTTTACCCTTGCCTTTTGATTTTAAGGGCTATTGGCCTTTTCTGCTTGCTTTTTCTTTTTCTTATTTTTTTTTCGCCATTTTTTTTCGTAAGCTTCTTCTTTTTCACTGCTTTTTCTTGCTTCAAGAATCAATTTCATGATTTTTCAGATCATCAATAACATTTCTCTTTGTTCATCATTCTTTCAAGAGCCAATAGTTTTAACATTCATAAATAACAAGATCAAAAGACATATGCACTGTTCAAGCATTCATTCAGAAAACAAAAAGTATTGTCACCACATCAATATAATTAAATTAAATTCAAGGATAAATTCGAAATTCATGTACTTCTTGTTCTTTTGAATTAAAACATTTTTCATTTAAGAGAGGTGAAGGATTTATAGAATTTATTCATACCTTTAAGACATGGTTACTACATATTAATGATCATGAAGTAGAGACACAAAATATAGATAAACATAACATAGAAACCGAAAAATAGAAAGAAATAAGAACAAGGAATGAATCCACCTTAGTGGCGTCTTCTTCTTGAAGGACCAACAATGTCCTTAAGCTCTTCTATGTCCCTTCCTTGCCGTTGTTGCTCCTCCCTCATTGCTCTTTGATCTTCTCTTATTTCATGGAGAATGATGGAGTGCTCATGACGTTCCACCCTTAATTGTTCCACATTGTGGCTCAAATCTTCTAAGGAAGTGTTGAGTTGTTCCCAATAGTTGTTGGGAGGAAAGTGCATCCCTTGAGGCATCTCAGGGATTTCTTGATGATGAGCTTCCTCATGCATCTCTTGAGAACCGTGGAAGGTCTCTCTTGCTTGCTCCATCCTCTTCTTGGTGATGGGCTTATCCTCTTCAATGGAGATGTTTCCTTCTATGATAACTCCAGCTGAGTAACATAGATGGCAAATAAGGTGAGGAAAAGCTAGCCTTGCCATGGTGGAGGGCTTTTCGGCTATTTTGTAGAATTCATTGGAGACGACTTCATGAACTTCTACTTCCTCTCTAATCATGATGCTATGAATCATGATGGCCCGATCCACAATAACTTCAGATCAGTTGCTAGTGGGAATGATGGAGCGTTGAATGAACTCCAACCATCCTCTAGCTACAGGCTTGAGGTCCAGTCTTCTTATTTGAACTGGCTTACCTTTGGAGTCTCTCTTCCATTGAGCTCATTCCACACATATGTCCATAAGGACTTGGTCCAACCTTTGATTAAAGTTGACCCTTCTAGTGTAGGGGCGTGCATCTCCTTGCATCATGGGCAAGTGGAACGCCAATCTTACATTCTCCGGACTAAAATCTAAGTAATTTCCCCGAACCATTGTGAGATAATTCTTTGGACTCGGGTTCATACTTTGATCATGGTTCCTAGTGATCCATGCATTGGCATAGAACTCTTGAACCATTAAGATTCCGACTTGTTGTATGGGGTTGGTTAGGACTTCCCAACCTCTCCTTCGGATCTCATGTTGGATTTTCGGATACTCATTTTTCTTGAGCTTGAAAGGGACCTCAGGGATCACCTTCTTCTTTGCCACAACATCATAGAAGTGGTCTTGATGGCTTTTGGAGATGAATCTTTCCATCTCCCATGACTCGGAGGTGGAAGCTTTTGTCTTCCCTTTTCCTTTTCTAGAAGATTCTCCGGCCTTAGGTGCCATTGATGGTAATGGAAAAACAAAAAGCTTATGCTTTTACCACAAAAACTTGGTGGATGAAATTGTGATCCTTAAAGTTGTACTCCTTGTACTTGTATGGAATTTAAAATTGGCACGTGTGATCACAACTCCGTTCAACTTAACCAGCAAGTGTACTGGGTCATCCAAGTAATACCTTACGTGAGTAAGGGTCGATCCCACAGAGATTGTTGGTATGAAGCAAGCTATGGTCACCTTGTAAATCTCAGTTAGGCAGATTAAATGGTTATGGGTTTCGAAAATTAATAATAAATAGAAAATAAAAAGGGATAGAAATACTTATGTAAATCAATAGTGGGAATTTCAGATAGGCGTGTTGAGATGCTAGAATCCTTTCGAATCTCTACTTTCTTATTGCTTTCATCCAATCCTTCTTACTCCTTTCCATGGCAAGCTGTATGTAGGGCATCACCATCATCAATGGCTACTTTTAATCCTCTCGGGAAAATGGTCCTATGCGCTGTCACTGCACGGCTAATCGTCTGGAGGCATCACCCTTGTTGATAGCTACATCCCATCCTCTCAGTGAAAATGGTCCAAATGCTCTGTCATAGCACGGCTAATCATCTGTCGGTTCTCAATCAGGTTGGAATAGAATCCCTTGATTCTTTTGTGTTTGTCATCACGCCCAGCCTTCAGGAGTTTGAAGCTCGTCACAGTCATTCAATACCGGAATCCTACTCGGAATACCACAGACAAGGTTAGACTTTCCGGATTCCCGGGATCCTACTCGGAATACCACAGACAAGGATAGACTTTCCGGATCCCCATGAATGCCGCCATCTATCTAGCTTATACCACGAAGATTCTGTTGGGGAATCTAAGAGATATGCGCCCGGCCTAAGGTAGAACGAAAGTGGTTGTCAGTCACGCGCGTTCATAGGTGAGAATGATGATGAGTTTCACGGATCATCACATTCATCAAAGTGTTGTGCAACGTATATCTTGGAATAAGAATAAAAGAGAATTGAATTGAAAATAATAGTAATTGTATTGAAACTTGAGGTACAGCAGAGCTCTACACCCTTGATCTATGGTGTGCAGAAACTCCACCGTTGAAAATACATAAGTGAAAGGTTCAGGCATGGCCGAATGGCCAGCCCGCTTGGTCTAAGGACTATGCGCCCCCAGATGTTCCTTAGATCTAAAGTGATCAAAAAGACGTAACGTGGTCAAAAAGACATCTAATACAATAGTTAAATGTCCTATATATACTAGACTTGCTACTAGGGTTTACATGAGTAAGTAATTGATGCATAAATCCACTTCCGGGGCCCACTTGGTGTATGCTTGGGCTGAGCTTGATCTATCCACGAGCTGAGGCTTTTCTTGGAGTTGAACACCGAGTTATAGCGTGTTTCTGGCGTTCAACTCCGGGTTATGACGTGTTTCTGGCGTTTAACTCTAGACAGCAGCATGTACTTGGCGTTGAGCGCCACTTTACGTCGTCAATTCCCGAATAAAGTATGGAATATTATATATTGCTGGAAAGCTCTGGATATCTAATTTCCAACGCCGTTGAGAGCGTGCCATTTGGAGTTCTGTAGCTCCAGAAAATCTATTTCGAGTGCAGGGAGGTCAGAATCCAACAGCATCAGCAGTCCTTTTGTCAGCCTTTTTCAGAGTTTTGCTCAAGTCCCTCAATTTCAGCCAGAAATTACCTGAAATCACAGAAAAACACACAAACTCATAGTAAAGTCCAGAAATGTGAATTTAACATAAAAACTAATGAAAACATCCCTAAAAGTAGCTTGAACTTACTAAAAACTACCTAAAAACAATGCCAAAAAGCGTATAAATTATCCGCTCATCACAACACCAAACTTAAATTGTTGCTTGTCCCCAAGCAACTGAAAATCAAATAGGATAAAAAGAAGAGAATATACTATGAACTCCAAAATATCAATGAATATTAATTCTAATTAGATGAGCGGGACTTGTAGCTTTTTGCTTCTGAACAGTTTTGGCATTTCACTTTTTCCTTTGAAGTTTAGAATGATTGGCTTCTCTAGGAACTTAGAAGTTTAGATAGTGTTATTGATTCTCCTAATTAAGCATGTTGATTCTTGAACACAGCTACTTTTATGAGTCTTGGCCGTGGCCCTAAGCATTTTGTTTTCCAGTATTACCACCGGATACATAAATGCCACAGACACATAACTGGGTGAACATTTTCAGATTGTGACTCAGCGTTGCTAGAGTTCCCAGTTAGTGGTGTCCAGAGCTCTTAAGCACACTCTTTTGCTTTGGATCACGACTTTAACCACTCAGTCTCAAGCTTTTCACTTGGACCTTCATGACACAAACACATGGTTAGGAACACCTTGATTTAGCCGCTTAGGCCTGGATTTTATTTCCTTGGCCCTCCTATCCATTGATGCTCAAAGCCTTGGATCCTTTTTACCCTTGCCTTTTGATTTTAAGGGCTATTGGCCTTTTCTGCTTGCTTTTTCTTTTTCTTATTTTTTTTTCGCCATTTTTTTTCGTAAGCTTCTTCTTTTTCACTGCTTTTTCTTGCTTCAAGAATCAATTTCATGATTTTTCAGATCATCAATAACATTTCTCTTTGTTCATCATTCTTTCAAGAGCCAATAGTTTTAACATTCATAAATAACAAGATCAAAAGACATATGCACTGTTCAAGCATTCATTCAGAAAACAAAAAGTATTGTCACCACATCAATATAATTAAATTAAATTCAAGGATAAATTCGAAATTCATGTACTTCTTGTTCTTTTGAATTAAAACATTTTTCATTTAAGAGAGGTGAAGGATTTATAGAATTTATTCATACCTTTAAGACATGGTTACTACATATTAATGATCATGAAGTAGAGACACAAAATATAGATAAACATAACATAGAAACCGAAAAATAGAAAGAAATAAGAACAAGGAATGAATCCACCTTAGTGGCGTCTTCTTCTTGAAGGACCAACAATGTCCTTAAGCTCTTCTATGTCCCTTCCTTGCCGTTGTTGCTCCTCCCTCATTGCTCTTTGATCTTCTCTTATTTCATGGAGAATGATGGAGTGCTCATGACGTTCCACCCTTAATTGTTCCACATTGTGGCTCAAATCTTCTAAGGAAGTGTTGAGTTGTTCCCAATAGTTGTTGGGAGGAAAGTGCATCCCTTGAGGCATCTCAGGGATTTCTTGATGATGAGCTTCCTCATGCATCTCTTGAGAACCGTGGAAGGTCTCTCTTGCTTGCTCCATCCTCTTCTTGGTGATGGGCTTATCCTCTTCAATGGAGATGTTTCCTTCTATGATAACTCCAGCTGAGTAACATAGATGGCAAATAAGGTGAGGAAAAGCTAGCCTTGCCATGGTGGAGGGCTTTTCGGCTATTTTGTAGAATTCATTGGAGACGACTTCATGAACTTCTACTTCCTCTCTAATCATGATGCTATGAATCATGATGGCCCGATCCACAATAACTTCAGATCAGTTGCTAGTGGGAATGATGGAGCGTTGAATGAACTCCAACCATCCTCTAGCTACAGGCTTGAGGTCCAGTCTTCTTATTTGAACTGGCTTACCTTTGGAGTCTCTCTTCCATTGAGCTCATTCCACACATATGTCCATAAGGACTTGGTCCAACCTTTGATTAAAGTTGACCCTTCTAGTGTAGGGGCGTGCATCTCCTTGCATCATGGGCAAGTGGAACGCCAATCTTACATTCTCCGGACTAAAATCTAAGTAATTTCCCCGAACCATTGTGAGATAATTCTTTGGACTCGGGTTCATACTTTGATCATGGTTCCTAGTGATCCATGCATTGGCATAGAACTCTTGAACCATTAAGATTCCGACTTGTTGTATGGGGTTGGTTAGGACTTCCCAACCTCTCCTTCGGATCTCATGTTGGATTTTCGGATACTCATTTTTCTTGAGCTTGAAAGGGACCTCAGGGATCACCTTCTTCTTTGCCACAACATCATAGAAGTGGTCTTGATGGCTTTTGGAGATGAATCTTTCCATCTCCCATGACTCGGAGGTGGAAGCTTTTGTCTTCCCTTTTCCTTTTCTAGAAGATTCTCCGGCCTTAGGTGCCATTGATGGTAATGGAAAAACAAAAAGCTTATGCTTTTACCACAAAAACTTGGTGGATGAAATTGTGATCCTTAAAGTTGTACTCCTTGTACTTGTATGGAATTTAAAATTGGCACGTGTGATCACAACTCCGTTCAACTTAACCAGCAAGTGTACTGGGTCATCCAAGTAATACCTTACGTGAGTAAGGGTCGATCCCACAGAGATTGTTGGTATGAAGCAAGCTATGGTCACCTTGTAAATCTCAGTTAGGCAGATTAAATGGTTATGGGTTTCGAAAATTAATAATAAATAGAAAATAAAAAGGGATAGAAATACTTATGTAAATCAATAGTGGGAATTTCAGATAGGCGTATGGAGATGCTAGAATCCTTTCGAATCTCTACTTTCTTATTGCTTTCATCCAATCCTTCTTACTCCTTTCCATGGCAAGCTGTATGTAGGGCATCACCATCATCAATGGCTACTTTTAATCCTCTCAGGAAAATGGTCCTATGCGCTGTCAATGCATGGCTAATCGTCTGGAGGCATCACCCTTGTTGATAGCTACATCCCATCCTCTCAGTGAAAATGGTCCAAATGCTCTGTCACAGCACGGCTAATCATCTGTCGGTTCTCAATCAGGTTGGAGTAGAATCCCTTGATTCTTTTGCATTTGTCATCACGCCCAGCCTTCAGAAGTTTGAAGCTCGTCACAGTCATTCAATACCGGAATCCTACTTGGAATACCACAGACAAGGTTAGACTTTCCGGATTCCCGGGATCCTACTCGGAATACCACAGACAAGGTTAGACTTTCCGGATCCCTATGAATGCCGCCATCTATCTAGCTTATACCACGAAGATTCTGTTGGGAAATCTAAGAGATATGCGCCCGGCCTAAAGTAGAACTGAAGTGGTTGTCAGTCACGTGCGTTCATGGGTGAGAATGATGATGAGTGTCACGGATCATCACATTCATCAAGTTGAAGTGCAACGTATATCTTGGAATAAGAATAAAAGAGAATTGAATAGAAAATAATAGTAATTGTATTGAAACTTGAGGTATAGCAGAGCTCCACACCCTTAATCTATGGTGTGCAGAAACTCCACCGTTGAAAATACATAAGTGAAAGGTTCAGGCATGGCCGAATGGCCAGCCCCCTTGGTCTAAGGACTATGCGCCCCCAGATATTCCTTAGATCTAAAGTGATCAAAAGATTAAACTGTCAAAAGATGTCTAATACAATAGTTAAAAGTCCTATATATACTAGACTAGCTACTAGGGTTTACATGAGTAAGTAATTGATGCATAAATCCACTTCCGGGGCCCACTTGGTGTATGCTTGGGCTGAGCTTGATCTATCCACGAGCTGAGGCGTTTATTGGAGTTGAACTCCAAGTTATAACGTGTTTTGGGCGTTCAACTCCGGATCATGACGTGTTTCTGGCGTTTAACTCCAGACAACAGCATGTACTTGGCGTTCAACGCCAATTTACGTCGTCAATTTCCGAATAAAGTATGGACGATTATATATTGCTGGAAAGCTCTGAATGTCTACCAACACCGTTGAGAGCGCACCATTTGGAGTTCTGTAGCTCCAGAAAATCCATTTCGAGTGCAGGGAGGTCAGATTCCAACAGCATCAGCAGTCTTTTTGTCAGCCTTTTTCAGAGTTTTGCTCAAGTCCCTCAATTTCAGCCAGAAATTACCTGAAATCACAGAAAAACACACAAACTCATAGTAAAGTCCAGAAATGTGAATTTAACATAAAAACTAATGAAAACATCCCTAAAAGTAGCTTGAACTTACTAAAAACTACCTAAAAACAATGCCAAAAAGCGTATAAATTATCCGCTCATCAGCGTTAAATGCCCAAACCAAGCACCAACTGGGTGTTTAACGCCAGGATTGTGGAAGGGAGGAAGTTTTTGTTCTCAACTTGATTTTTTTCAAATTTTTATGTTTCTACCCATAATTTCTTGCATAAACATATTACAAATCCTAATTTTTCAAATCCTTTTTCAAAGATATCAAATGTATCTTAATTCTAAACATAAATCTTTTTTTTTAAATCCTCTTCAACTTCTTTTCAAATCTTTTTCAAAACTCAATTATCTTTTTGAATTCTTTTTAAATCTTTTTAAATTCTTATCAAATTTTTTTAAACTCATCATATCTTCTTTTCAAAATTTAGATTTATCTTTTTCAAATATCTTTCATATCTTTTCAATTTTAAATTGCATCTTTTTCCTATCATACTTATCTTTTACAAATCATATCTTCTATCATATCTTCTTCAAAATTTTTGAAAACCCACCCCCTCCCTTTAAATCCACGTTCGGCTCCCTCCTCTCCTCCATAATTCGAACTTGGATCTCTATCCATCCCTCTCCTTTCCTTTCTTTTGCCTGAGGAGAAGCAAACCTCTAAGTTTGGTGTGTTTATCCGTGATTACTAAACCAATACCCACTAAGATCATGGCTCCTAAGGAAAAACAAACCACTCCAAGAGGCAAGAAAGAGAATATTCCAAAACCACTTTGAAATAAAGGGAAGTTCTTAACCAAAGAACATTCAGACCATTACTACAAAATAATGGGTCTAAGGTCAGTGATCCCGGAAGTTAAATTTGATCTGAAAGAAGACAAATATCCAGAGATCCAAGAGCAAATTCGAAACAGAAGCTGGGAAATCCTAGCTAATCCTGAAACAAAGGTGGGAAGAAACATGGTTCAGAAATTCTACTATAATCTGTGGCAAACAGACAGGCAGAGAATAGCTGGAACCGCCTTCTATGACTATCGGACTTTGGTCAGAGGGAAGATTGTTCACCTCCACCCTGACAAAATCAGGGAGATCTTCAAGCTACCTCAGCTGAAAGATGACCCAAACTCCTTTAATAGGATAATAATGAGAACAAATAAGGGCTTGGACGAAATTCTAGAGGACATATGCCTCCCTGGAACCAAGTGGACAACCAACACAAAGGGTATCCCAAATCAACTCAAGAGAGGAGATCTCAAACCAATCACCAGAGGCTGGTTGGACTTCATTGGGCGTTCTATACTGCCCACTAGCAACCACTCTGAAATCACCATCAAAAGAGCAGTAATGATCCATTGCATTATGTTGGGAAAAGAAGTGGAAGTTCATCAGCTGATCTCTTGTGAACTTTACACAATTGCAAACAAGAACTCCAAAGATGCCAAATTGGCTTATCCAAGCTTAATCTCTATGCTATATAAAGATGCTGGGGTGAAGATGGGAGTAAATGAGTATATCTCAGTTGAGCATCCAATCACCAAAAAGTCAATGGAAGGATAACAAGTGCAGGACGACCCCATCAAGAGGAAAGCACAGGAGTTCCTCCCAGAAATCCCTCAAATTGAATATTGGGAGCATCTTGAAGCATCTGTCACCAAGTTGCAAGAAGCTATGGACCAACTAAAGGAAGAATAGCAAAATCAAAGTAGCATGCTTTGCAAACTGCTTGGGGAACAAGAAGAGCAAAGGCGTGAACTTAAGGAACTAAAGCGTCATAAGCTATCTCTTGAAGGGCCAAGCACCCCACAGATTAAAGGAGCATCCACCTCCCAAAATAAAGGTTGTTGAGTCCTAATCTTAGCATTAACTTGTGATAATTGTTCTTATTAGGAATTTACCTTAGAAGTTATATATGAGTAGTAGTAATTAGTATCTTTATTTTGATTTTATCTCCAATTAAGCTATAATTTATTTTTCTCATCATCATCAAACATGAATAAAATAGCAGATTTTTAGAATAAGGAGGCAATATTTTTTTCGAGTTCTTAATAAGGAAAATTCTAATTATTTATATGTGGTGGCAATACTTTTTGTCTTCTGAATGAATGCCTGAACAGTGCATATTTTTTCATATTGAATCTTATGAATGTTAAAATTGTTGGCTCTTGAAAGAATGATGAACAAGAGAAATGTTATTGATGATCTGAAAAATCATGAATTGATTCTTGAAGCAAGAAAAAGCATCTAAACAAAAAGAGAAGAAGTAGTAGAAAAAGCCAATAGCCCTTTAAACCAAAAGGCAAGGGTAAAAAGGATCCAAGGCTTTGAGCATCAATGGATAGGAGGGCCCAAGGAGATAAATCCAGGCCTAAGCGGCTAAATCAAGCTGTCCCTAACCATGTGTTTGTGGCATACAGGTCCAAGTGAACAGCTTGAGGCTGAGTGGTTAAAGTCGTGATCCAAAGCAAAAGAGTGTGCTTAAGAACTCTGGAAACCTCTAATTGGGAACTTTAGCAAAGCTAAGTCACAATCTGAAAAGGTTCACCCAGTTATGTGTCTGTGGCATTTATGTATCCGGTAGTAATACTGGAAAACAAAGTGCTTAGGGCCACGGCCAAGACTCATAAAGTAGCTGTGTTCAAGAATCAACATACTAAAGTAGGAGAATCAATAATACTATCTGAATTCTGAGTTCCTATGGATGCCAATCATTCTGAATTTCAAAGGATAAAGTGAGATGCCAAAACTGTTCAAAAGCAAAAAGTTACTAGTCCCGCTCATCTAATTAGAATCTGAGCTTCACTTAAAACTCTGAGATATTATTGCTTCTTGATTTCTTTTTATCCTATTTTATTTATCTAGTTGCTTGGGGACAAGCAACAGTTTAAGTTTGGTGTTGTAATGAGCGGATATTTTATACGCTTTTTGGGGGTAATTTCATGTAGTTTTTAGTATGTTTTAGTTAGTTTTTAGTATATTTTCATTAGTTTTTAGGCAAAATTCATATTTCTGGACTTTACTATGAGTTTGTATATTTTTCTGTGATTTTAGGTATTTTTTGGCTGAAATTGAGGTTGCTGAGCAAAAATCTGATTCAGGCTGAAAAAGGACTGCTGATGCTGTTGGATTCTGACCTCCCTGTACTCGAAATAGATTTTTTGGAGCTACAGTAGTCCAATTGGCGCGCTCTCAATTGGGTTGGAAAGTAGACATCCAGGGATTTCCAGCAATATATAATAGTCCATACTTTGCTCGAAGATAAATGACGTAAACTAGCGTTTAACGCCAGTTCCATGTTCCATTCTGGCGTTAAACGCCAGAAATAGGTTACCAGTTGGAGTTAAACGCCCAAAACAGGTCACAACCTGACGTTTAACTCCAAAAACAGCCCAGGTACGTGAGAAGCTCAAGTCTTAGCCCCAGCACATACCAAGTGGGCCCCAGAAGTGGATTTCTGCACTATCTATCTCAGTTTACTCATTTTCTATAAACCTAGGTTACTAGTTTAGTATTTAAACAACTTTTAGAGATTTATTTTGTATCTCATGACATTTTAGATCTAAACTTTGTACTCTTTGACGGCATGAGCCTCTAAACTCCATTTTTGGGGGTGAGGAGCTCTGCTGTGTCTCGATGAACTAATGCAAGTACTTTTGTTTTCCATTCAAACACGCTTGTTTCTATCTAAGATATTTATTCGTACTTAACCATGATGAATGTGATGATCCGTGACACTCATCACCATTCTCAATCTATGAACGCGTGCCTGACAACCACCTCCGTTCTACCTTCGATTGAATGAGTATCTCTTGGATTCCTTAATCAGAATCTTCGTGGTATAAGCTAGAATCCATTGGCAGCATTCTTGAGAATCCGAAAAGTCTAAACCTTGTCTGTGGTATTCCTAGTAGGATTCAGGGATTGAATGATGTGACAAGCTTCAAACTCACAAAGGTTGGGCGTAGTGACAGACGTAAAAGGATTAATGGATCATATTCCAGCTTGAGTGAGAACCGATAGATGATTAGCCGTGCGGTGACAGCGCACCTGGACCATTTTCACTGAGAGGACGGATGGTCGCCATTGACAACGGTGATCCACCAACACACAGCTTGCCATAGAAGGAACCTTGCGTGCGTGAAGAAGATGACAGTAGGAAAGCAGAGATTCAGAAGACAAAGCATCTCCAAAACTCCAACATATTCTCCATTACTGCGTAACAAATACTCATTTCATGCTCTTTCACTTTTTACAATTGAAACTAAAGAACCCTCTTGGTATCCTGACTAAGAATAATAAGATAACCATAGCTTGCTTCAAGCCGGCAATCTCCGTGGGATTGACCCTTACTCACGTAAGGTATTACTTGGACGACCTAGTGCACTTGCTGGTTAGTTGTGCGAAATTACTTAGTGTGAGTGTAATTTTTGTGCACCAGTTGTTTTTGGTCCAGTTTCAAACCCAAAAATGAAGATTAGAGGTTGCAGAGTGGAGCTAGAAGGGGGAATCAATCATTCACATAATTTTAGGTTTTAGATGTAGTTTTCTAGAGAGAGAGGCTCTCTCCTCTTTCTAGGTTTTAGGGTTTTTAGTCTTATTTCTTCTCCAATTCAGATTTCCATCTGTTTTAATTTACTTTCTCTTCTACATTCTATTATTCTAGAATCTTAGTTTATTTTCTCTTGTTGATGTCTTTATTTTCCCCATTTAATTTATTAATTCTTTATGTTAGATTCAATTTCCTTATTAATGCAATTTGAGGTATTTCATATTTATTGCTTTCTTCAATTATTATTATTGATTCCTTGCAATTGTTGGTCTTAGATGTTACATTCTCTCATTGGTTTTTTATGCTTTTATTTTGTGCCTACCAAGTGCTTGATAAATGCTTGGTTGGATTTTAAATTAGATTTTTGTATTCTTAGCTTGAATTGAGTAATTTGGAGACTATTGAATTGCCAAAGTCTCTTGTTGGTTGATGGACTATTATATATTTATGGAAAGCCCTGGATGTCTAATTTCCAACGCAATTGAGAGCGCACCATTTGGACTTTTGTAGCTCCAAAAATTCCATTTCGAGTGCAGAGAGGTCAGAATCCAACAGCATCTGTAGTCCTTTTTCAGCCTCTAAATCAGATTTTTGCTCAGGTCCCTCAATTTCAGCTAGAAAATACCTGAAATCACAGAAAAACACACAAACTCATAGTAAAGTCAAGAAATGTGAATTTTGCTTAAAAACTAATAAAAATATACTAAAAAGTAGCTAGATCCTACTAAAAACTACCTAAAAACAATGCCAAAAAGCGTATAAATTATCCATTCATTAATCATCAGGCATGGTTCACGTTTAGTCAAGGTGTTAGTGGTGTTAATGTTAAGTGTAAATTCTGGTTCGAAGACGTTAGTGACATTAACTTTGTCACTAACGTCCCAACCCATTTGAGCTACGTTAACTCACACGTTAGTGGCACTAATGTGACCACTAACGTAGCCTTTCCTATCCTTCGCTAGCGTTATTGGCACTAACTTTGCCAATAATGCTACAGCCTTGTCTTTCTCCCATGTTAATGGTCCACGTTAGTGTTACTAACGTGGCTATTAACGTACGAAGACGTTAATGACACTAACTTTGTCACTAACGTTACAAAACTTCCTTCCTTCCACGTTAGTGCTCACGCTAATGGCATTAATGTGGCCACTAACGTGGGCATATTGGCCATCTCCAACGTTAGCGACAAAGTTAGTGTCATTAACGTTGGCTCCTTATCCTTGCTCCACGTTACCTCCTACGTTAGTGGCACTAACGTGGCCACTAATGTGGGTAAACTTGGCCTGTTCCAACGTTAGTGACAAAGTTAGTCTCACTAACGTTGGCGATCCTTTTTGCTCCACGTTAGAGCTCACGTTAATGGCATTAACGTGACTCTTAACGTGGTGTTCATGGCCTTTGTAACGTTAGTGGTGTTAACTTCACCACTAATGTTGGAGCTCCTTCTTTCTTCCACATTAGTCCCCACATCAGTGCATCTAACGTGGTAACTAACGTAGGCTAAATTGGCCTTCGAAGACGTTAGTGGTGTTAACTTTACCACTAACGTTGCAAGCTTGCTCCCTTTCCACGTTAGTGACCACGTTAGTCTATGCTTCATTTGGCCTGAAATCAAACAAACAAAGTACATCAAAGCTTTGTTCTAGATCATGGGATCTTGCATCATCTAAATTGGCATTCAATTCGTGCATTATTCTCATGAAATCATGTAAAGTTCACAATGTTTGCTTGAATCAAGATGTAAGTGCATATTCAACCAAAAACTTGCTTATTACCTAAGAAAATTCATGAAACTACCTAAAATATGTAAAGAAAAGGCTAGTAAAACTGGCCAAGATGCCCTGGCATCAATCAATACGGGTAGGAATTGCTTCCACCCATTTAGAAACATAATCGACAACTAATAGTACATATAAGAACCCATTAGAGTTTGGAAATGGACCGATGAAGTTAATACCCCAAACATAAAAAATTTCACAGAATAACATAAGTTGTTGGGGCATCTCATCCCTCTTGGATATATTTTCAAACCTCTGGCATGGAGGGCAAGATTCACAGAAAGCAGTGGCATCCTTAAATAGTGTGGGCTACCAGAATCCACAGTCTAAAATTTTTCTAACAGTTCTTTGAGGACCAAAATGTTCACCATTCTCAGAAGAGTGGCAGGCCTCCATAATGGACTGGAATTCAGATTGTGGCACACACCTTCTAATTATCTTGTTAGCACCACATCTCCATAAATATGGGTCATCCCATATATAATATTTGGACTCGCTTTTAAGCTTGTCCCTTCGATGCTTAGTAAAATTAGGAGGGAAGGTACGACTAACCAGATAATTAGCTATAGGTGCGTACCAAGGAACTACTTCAGATATTGCGTGCAAGCTATCAAATGGAAAAGCATCATTCATAGGAGTGGAGTCAGTCTTAATATGCTCTAGAAAACTCAAGTGGTCCGCCACTAAATTTTGGAAACCACTCCTATCTTTAATTTCTAAATCAAATTCTTACAGCAACAATATCTAACGTATTAGCCTTGGTTTGGAATCTTTATTAGCTAGTAAATATTTTAGAGCTGCATGGTCTGAGTATACTACCACCTTAGTACCAAGTAAGTAGGCTCGGAATTTATCCAGAGCAAAAACAATAGCCAGAAGCTCTTTTTCAGTGGTAGTATAATTAGACTGAGCAGCGTCTAAAGTCTTAGAAGTATAGGCAATTATAAAAGGGTCTTTACCATCGCGTTGAGCCAGCGCCGCTCCTACTACATAGTTGGAGGCGTCACACATGATCTCAAATGGTTGACTCCAGTTGGGCCCTCTTACAATAGGGGCTTGGGTCAAGGCGATCTTCAGCTTATCAAACGCTTCCATGCAGTCCGCACTTAGCTCGAACTCAACATCCTTCTGTAGCAGTCGGGATAAGGGCAGTGCTACCTTACTGAAGTCCTTGATGAATCGCCGATAAAAACCTGCATGACCAAGAAATGAACGGACTTTCCTCACGGAGGAGGGGTAAGGTAAACCAGAAATAACATCCACCTTTACTGGATCAACTGAGATACCAGTATTATAAACAACATGTCCTAGAACAATACCTTGTTTTACCATAAAATGACATTTTACAAAATTTAATACAAGGTTTGAACTAACACACCTGTCTAATACTCTAGCTAAACTATCCAAGCAAAGGTCAAACGAATCATCATACACACTAAAGTCATCCATGAAAACTTCCATACAGTTTTTGAGAAGATCTGAGAAAATGCTCATCATGCATCTTTGGAATACAGCCGGTGTATTACATAAGCCAAAAGCCATTCTCTTATATGCATACGTTCCAAAGAGGCATGTAAAAGTAGTTTTCTCTTGATCTTCAGGAGCTATATGAATATGAAAATAGCGAGTATAACCATCTAGAAAATAGTAGTGTGATTTACCTGACAGGCGATTAAGCATCTGATCGATGAACGGCAGAGGGTAGTGATCCTTGCGAGTAGCCTGGTTGAGGTGCCTATAATCAATGCACACCCTCCAGGAGTTCTTCACTCTAGTAGCAATGAGTTCCCCATGCTCATTCTTCACTGTGGTGACGCCAAACTTCTATGGTACCACCTGTACTGGGCTGACCCATTCACTATCCGAGATTGGATAGATGATGTCAGCTTCGAGCAATCTGGTCATTTCCTTCTTGACAACTTCCAGAATGGTGGGGTTCAACCGCCTTTGAGATTGACGGACAGGCCTTGTTCCCTCTTCCAAAAAGATACGGTGCTCACAGACTTGAGGGATGATGCCTACTATATCTGCCAAACTCCACCCAATAGCTTTCTTGTGGCTTCTCAGCACACTAAGCAGCTGCTCCTCCTGTTGGGAAGTGAGTTCCCTTGCAATGATGACTGTGAGCTTCTGATTATCCCCAAGGTAAGCATACTTGAGGTATGGTGGAAGGGGCTTCAATTCCATTTTCTGCTCCTGGCTAGGCACGTGATCATCTGGAGCTATATGTTGTGGCATGGCATCTTCAGGAAGCTCAGAGGGCTTCCCCACACTTGCACCTTGCTCCATGTGCATCTCTTCTACTTCTTATTAATGAACTTTAGCCACGGTCTCATCAATAATATCGCACTGGAAGATGGAGTGCTCTTCTGGTGGGTGCTTCATAGCTTCATCCAGATTGAAGCTCACTGTTCTGCCATCTATCTCAAAAGAGTAAGTGCCTGAGAAGGCATCCAATTTGAACTTTGAAGTCTTCAAAAATGGCCTTCCAAGCAGGAAGGATGATGGTCTTCCTGAGTCATTAGGGGGCATCTCCAAAATGTAGAAGTCAATAGGGAACGTTAGCCCCTTAATGCTCATCAGCACGTCCTCAGCGATTCCAACCACCGAGATTATGCTTTTATCTGCCAAAATAAAACGTGATGCCGACCTTTTTAAGAGATGGAGCCTCAAAGCATCATAAACAGATAATGGCATAATACTTACACATGCAGCTAACTCACACATGCAGTAAAAAATTTGGATACCATCAATAGTACAAGTAACCGTGCATGGGCCGGAATCCCTATATTTTTCAAGTATGGCACCCTTTAAAGCAGAAATAGAGCTACCTAGAGGAATAGTTTTTAGATCATGTATTTTGTCTTTATGCATGCATAGATCCTTCAGAAATTTAGCATATTTAGTTACCTGGTGAATTGCATCAAAAAGTGGAATAGTTACCTCAACCTTTTTGAAAATCTCCACCATCTTGGGATCTAGCTCTATCTGCTTTTTGGGCTTCCTAGCAAGGTGTGGAAATGGGAGAGGAATGGTGTTCCCTGTAGCTTCAGTGCCCTTTGGTGCTTCATTCCTTGGTTGAGCCGCTTCTTCTTCAACCACTTCTCGTACTACATCCTCCTCTTCAATATCCTCTACCTCAACAATGCCTTCAACTAGAATGTCTGCTTTTGAGCTTGGCTCTTCCTGACTCCTCTCTTGCAGTGTAATTCCGGACCTCAAAGTGATGGCATTGATTCCTCCTTTGGGGTTAGGTAAGGGTTGAGAAGGAAGTGCACTAGAGCTTGTAGGTTGATTGTTGAAGGTGGAAGATGGTTCCAACCGGGAGATGAGAGCCTGTAAAATGGAGTTAAGACCGTTCATGGTAGAATTAATTGAGTTCTGAAGGTCTTTTTGTCCTTGAGCAATAGAGTGAAGCAACTCATCATTAGAAGAGAAAGGGGGGCAAGTGATTTGAGGGGCTTGCTGCTGGTTATTTTGGGGTGCGTGGGCTTGCCTTTGGTGAAGTACTCAGTAAGGCTAGTTCTAGTTCTATTGATATTGGTTCTACTGACTGTTGTTGTTCCACCTCTGATTTCTACCATTGTCTCTGCCTCCTTGGTTGTAGTTGTCCCTCCATCCTTGATTGGAGTTACCTCTCCACCTTTGGTTGGGGTTATCCCTCCATCCCTGGTTAGAGTTGTCTTGCCAACCTTGGTTGTGGTTCCCACCTTGGTTGTAATTCCTGCCTTGCTGATAGTATCCTTGATTCGGGCGATCATAGAAGTTATGGGTAGCTGCCAAGGTGGTGTCTTCTTGTTGGAGTTGTGAACATTCATCAGTATAATGAGTATAGCATGCACACATCCCACACACTCTCTGAGGAACTAACTGTTGACATTGTTGCTGTGGAGGAGGCTGAGGTTGTTGTTGATTCAGCTGTAGCTGCTTCAGTAGGTTGGTCATCTTGCACAGAGTCTGCATGAGAGCAGCAGTCTCACTATTAGAGGAAACCTCCGCAATGGCCTTGGGATGGTTGTTTCTGTGCCTGTGATTCTGGGTAGACTCAGCTTGATCGGTGATCAGTTGCCACGCTTCGTCTGCCGTCTTATACTTCTTTAGAGAACTATTACTTACACATCTAATGTAGTCTTATCTTGAGGCTTCATGCCTTGTGTGAAGTAGCTAATCAATACCAAGTTGTCAATCATGTGGTGGGGGCATAAGTCTAGAAGATTCCTGAAGCGTTCCCAGTACTCATAAAGAGTCTCTGATTCTCCTTGAATAATGCAGGAAATTTTTTCCTCAGTCTATCAATAACTTCACCAGGAAGGTATTTGTCCAGGAATTCCCTTCTGAGCAGGTCCCAATTAGTAACAGTTGCTTCAGGTTGAGTGTAGTACCACTCCCTCGCCTTTCCCTCAAGAGAAAACGGGAAGGCAGATAGTAAAATAGCAGTTTCATCTGCATCATGACGGCTAACAGTTGAGCAGGCAGTCCGAAAATCTCTGAGGTGCTTGAGAGGCTCTTGAGCAGGTAAGCCATGAAACTTAGGTAGTAAATTGATTAGCGCAGTTTTTAGCTCAACATCTGCACCCAGATTTTGCACTTGATATGGTGGCAGTGTGAAGTCCAGAGCTCTTGCTTCCTAGAGAGTAATCCTTCTAGGATCCGCCATGTTAACTGCGCGTAAATCAATAGAATCAGTAGCAGAGGAGCTTGTTTCTTCCTCAAATGACGCTTCAGATTCGCCCTCAGACAGGACTGATGAATTGGCAGGAACCACTTCACCACCCTCAAAGGCTAACCGACGCCGAGCTCGCCTTATACGTGAAATAGTTCTTTCAATTTCGCGGTCAAACGCGGCTAAGATCGGATCCGGTAACAAACGCATCATTCAATGAGAGAAACATAAAGCTCGGGATAATAAAAAAAATAAAATATGCGAACACGTAAAATTAAAAATATTTACACTAACCAATAACTTAGCACACTATTGCAACTCCCCAGCAACAGTGCCAAAAATTGATGTACGAAAAATCGTCGATTAAGAATTTATAATGAACTGATGTTGCGAGTATAGTTCTTAACCAACAAAAATCCCGCGTATCAATTTAAAAAGGGTTGTCACAATTTTAGAATAAAATACTGGGAGTAAGAATCCCAGGTCGTCTCCCAACGAGTTACTAAGAGAGTGCTATTTATTGATCAGGAGGTTTCTGAGAAAATTGGAGTTGGAGAGTGAAAGCAAGCAATGAAAATTAACAAGAGATTTTGTTTAATTAAAATAAAAAGCCTTGACTGGGAGTAGATCAATTGGAAGTTCTATCCTTGTTGGCTTTCCCAAGATTAATAATAATTAGTTGTTATTTCTACTTAGTTAACCCTTACCGAATAAGGGAAAGTCAAATAGTTAAGCCAACTTCTATTCACAAGTCCTAATCCTCTCCCTTAGGAAAGACTAGCATTAGTTCCTAGAGAGCCAGCCAACAACTTCCAATTACCAATTGACGCTAGAGTATCCCAACTCAAGGGTCTACTATTAATCAACTCCTAGGTCAAGTGGGGAGTCTACTCTATTGACATGGATGCCAATTTCACATACATATTCAAGGGGTAGAAAGAAAACATAATAATCAAATTAATTGGAGGCAAGCAATTAAATAATGAAATTAAACAGAAAATTACTCTTTGCATTAATAAATCCCAAAATCAGAAATATTCATATGTAACTCATGAATAAGGTAAATAGCAATAAAAAGGGGAATGAAATAGAGAACAAACTGTAATAATAAGGACTTTAATGGAGTTAATGACTCTTCTCAATTATCCAAGCCAAAATGTAAAACTAAGAAAAGTGTGACTATGAAGAACCCTGGAGGAAGTAGTGTTTTCTCCCCAGATTCAAAACCAAAAAACTAAAAACTGAGAATGTTTGTATGTGTGTTGAGTCTCTACTGTCTCCTGGCTCTAGTCTGTGTTTCTGGGCCGAGATCTAGGTCCAAACTCAGCCCAAAATCACCCCCAGAAATTTCTGTAGTCGTAGAATATTGTGCACGTCGCGTATCTAAAATAGTGGTTTATCAGGTCCAAACTTAGCCCAAAATCACTCAATTTAGCACAAGAATAATCATAAAATAGTGGTTTATCAGGTCCTGTATCTATATTCGTGATTGAAAGGTGACATCTTCATAGAGATGTGTCGGGTTGGCAGTTGAATCGATAATGTCATATCACAGCCAAATAGGACAGGCATTCATCATGTGCCTATTCTATCTATTTTTTTCCTTTGCCGACTTGTATTATTTGCCTAATTGTATAACATGCCTAATTTATTATTGAATTAATTGATATATATGATTATACTTGTTTAGTACTTGCATTGTTATTACTTGTGTTTTTTACTGGGATTGAGGAGGTTCGGAAGGCGGTGGCGATAGGATCACATGGAGGTTAGGCTGGTGAAGACTGTGGGACAGCGGTGAACTGATAGTTTAGTATTCCCTAAGTTAGGTTACCCCTTTGCACGAGTAAATCCCCATAGTGGTCCCCGAGATTGACGCCGTGCACCAAAAACGTCCATTCGATTCCAATTGCACCAATTACGTCCCTGAGAATGGAAAAATTGCACCATAGTAGTCCCTGACCCATTTTTTGTTAACGACGTGCTGACGTGGCTTGATGACGTGGACTTTTGATGACATATGTCACGTCATAGTTTGGCCACGTGTCACCTCATGATGACGTGTTGGTCAATGACACGTGGCATGCTGACATGGATGGGTATGCCACGTGTCATAATGTTATTTTGCCACGTGTCGCAATGCTATTTGTCCAGGTGTCATCCATTATGTCATTGTTACATGTGCACCAAATTGGTCCCTTACTTTGCATAAAATGACTCATTTTAGTCCCTGAAATTGAATGCCGTGCACCAAATTAGTCCCTTCATCAGTTTTTTCTCATTTTTTTTATAAATTTAAAATTCTCATTATATATTTGAATACACTAATTTTAATTTTATCTTTTCACAAGTTATTTAAATACAAGTATTTTTATAAAATATTTTTAAAATATTAGTTTTAATTATACAATTTTTTTCTACAATATTTTATTAAAAGAATTATGTGACATATTGATATTGATTTAATAAAGAGTGTAAGTTAAGAGTATAATAATATTCCTTAATACAATTTTTTTAATATTTAACACTTTAATAAATATTTTAGGAATATTTGATAAGGTACTTATTAACTAATATAAATTCATTATTCCCATCCATTTTAAGAATGTCCGATTTCCCATATAATTAACTTATCACTAAATTAATAAGATAGATTTATACTGTTGATTATAATAATTCATTTTATCTATAACTTAGTTAGGTGGCTTTTTCATATATTACACTATTAATCAATATAAGTACTTATTTTAACCATGACTTGAACAGTATTAAAACAGATACAAATAAACACAAGAGGCAATAATAAAGTTTTGGTTTTAGTTAACATGTATTCTAATGATACAAGTTAACATTATTAATTAAAAAATTTATTATAAAATAGGGCAATTTACTCAATTAAAATGGGTGTGAAGATTCTTTACTCAAATGTAACATTTCCAATTTGTTTACGTGAGTGTCCTTTTTGGTTATTATGTAAACCGTGGTAGGTAACCACGGTTTCCAATTTGTGCGTAAACCATGGGAAGTTGGCATGGTTTACATTTAGGAAATGTTGCACATAAACCACAGCTGCTTACCACGGATTATGAAGAAAAAATGCTACTAGAAACCGTGCTTGGTCACCATGGTTTATGAAGAGAAGCTATGAGCATAAAACCTGATTGGCTACCACGGTTTATGCTTTCTTATTCCTATTTCGCATAACTTCCAATCACTTTGTCTTCTTTGTTATTCCATTCTCTTTTTTTAGCTATTTGTCTACTTTTATTAATTTTTATTATACATATTCCACGGTTTACATAATAATCAAAAAGGACACTCACATAAAGAGAATTAGAAATGTTGCATTTTAATAAAGAATCTTCACATATATTTTAGTTGAGTAAATTGCCCTATAAAATATGTATAATAAAAAATATAATTAAAATTAGTGTATAAAAAAATATTGAGAATTTTAAATTTATAAAAAAATGAGAAAAAACTGATGAAGGGACTAATTTGGTGCATGACATTCAATTTCAGGGACTAAAATGAGTCATTTGATGCAAAGTAATGGACCAATTTAGTGCACATGTAACAATCACATAGTGGATGATACGTGGACAAATAGTATTACGACACGTGGCAAAATAGCATTGTGGCACATGGCATACCCATCCATGTTAGCATGCCACGTGTCGTTGACCGACACGTCATCATGAGGTGACACGTGACCAAACCATGAGGTGACACGGGTCACCAAAGGTCCACGTCATTAAGCCACGTCAGCGCGTCATTAACGGAAAATAGGTCAGGGAGTGCTATGGTGCAATTTTTCCAATTTCAGGGACGATTTTGGTGCACGACGTCAATCTCGGGGACCACTATGGGGATTTACTCCCTTTGCACTATGGTTTTAAAGTTATGGTTTTAAATTTAGTTATGCTTTAAGTTGAATCTAGTGATTGATATGAAGCTCTAGGATTGCCTCTGGCGTCCCAGAGTCTTATATCTTACATTACTAGGCACTGTTACCATACTGAGAACCTCAGTTCTCATTCCATGCTTTGTTATTATATTTCAGATGCAAGTCGCAACCCTCCTCGATGAGTTGCTTGATGCTGGCAGAGCGGAGGACCTTAGTCCATTTTGTTGTCAGTTTGGTTATTTTGACAAGTTCTCTCTCTTTTGTATTTATATTTGCCTTAGAGGCTTACTTTGAGAGAGATAATCTGTATATGATGTTTTAACTTTAAAAACTCTATATGTCTGCATATAACTAGTCGGCCTAAACTCCGCGGGCTAAGGCTAGTTCCTTATGACTATTATACTCTCTTATATACTTATATCTTGTTATTCTGTATCTATATCTTGTGCCTTATGTTTGTAGCTTTGTGTGAATGTTTTGTGCTTTTGAAACTCTGTTTTGAGCTTATTTCTTTATTGGGCTTCTAGAATTATTATTTATTTCTATATATATTTATGTATAAGCTGTAGATTTGTCGTAACCTTTGATTAACATTTGCTTTATGGCATGAGGTACTGCTTAGGGTAATTAGGGTGTTACATTTAGTGGTATCAGAGTGATTCATCCTCATGATCTTGAGGGATGGACCGATTGTTCTTCCTTACATACTCTTGTGTCTTTTACTTTGTTGCTATTTAGGTTATCTACATGATATTGCATAGCACGCTGGTGCACGAAATTGCAATCACACTTTTGCAATCCCGCACAACTAACCAGCAAGTGCACTGGGTCGTCCAAGTAATACCTTGTGTGAGCAAGGGTCGATCCCACGGAGATTGTCGGCTTGAAGCAAGCTATGGTTATCTTGTAAATCTTAGCCAGGATATCAGAAATTATCAGGATTGATTGTAAAAAGCAAAAGAACATGAAATGGTTACTTGTATTGCAGTAATGGAGAATAGGTTGGGGTTTGGAGATGCTCTATCTTCTGAATCTCTGCATTCCCACTGTCTCCTTCTTCAAGCACGCAAGGCTCCTTCCATGGCAAGCTGTATGTAGGGTTTCACCGTTGTCAATGGCTACCTCCCATCCTCTCAGTGAAAGCGATTGCATATGCTCTGTCACAGCATAGCGGAATTCAGCTGTCGGTTCTCGGTCAGGCCAGAATAATATCCATCGATACTTTTGTGTCTGTCACTAACGCCCCGCCTGCTAGGAGTTTGAAGCACGTCACAGTCATTCAGTCATTGAATCCTACTCAGAATACCACAGACAAGGTTTAGACCTTCCGGATTCTCTTGAATGCCGCCATCAGTTCTAGCTTATACCACGAAGATTCCGATTAAAGAATCCAAGAGATAACTACTCAATCTAAGGTAGAACGGAGGTGGTTGTCAAGCACACGTTCATAGTTGAGAATGATAATGACTGTCACGAATCATCACATTCATCCGGATTAAGAGCAAGTATTATCTTAGAATAGAAGCAAGCATGATTGAATAAGAAACAGTAGTAATTGCATTAATCCATCAAGACACAGCAGAGCTCCTCACCCCCAACCATGGGGTTTAGAGACTCATGCTGTGGAAGGTACACAAAGAAACGTGTAAAGTGTCATGAGATACAGGAACAATGTCAAAAGGTCCTATTAATAGTAAACTAGTATCCTAAGGTTTACAGAATTGAGTAAATGACAGAAAAATCCACTTCCGGGCCCACTTGGTGTGTGCTTGGGCTGAACAATGAAGCATTTTCGTGTAGAGACCTTTTCTGGAGTTAAACGCCAGCTTTCATGCCAGTTTGGGCGTTTAACTCCAAGTTTCATGCCAGTTCCGGCGTTTAACGCTGGAATTTCTGAGGCCGAATTGCTACGCCGGTTTGGGCCATCAAATCTTGGGTAAAGTATGGACTATCATATATTGCTGGAAAGCCCAGGATGTCTACTTTCCAATGCCGTTGAAAGCGCGCCATTTGGGCTTCTGTAGCTCCAGAAAATCCACTTCGAGTGCAGGGAGGTCAGAATCCAACAGCATCTGCAGTCCTTTTTGGTCTCTGGATCAGATTTTTGCTCAGGACCCTCAATTTCAGCCAGAAAATACCTGAAATCACAGAAAAACACACAAACTCATAGTAAAGTCCAGAAAAGTGAATTTTAATTAAAAACTAATAAAAATATACTAAAAACTAACTAAATCATACTAAAAACATACTAAAAACAATGCCAAAAAGCGTATAAATTATCCGCTCATCACAACACCAAACTTAAATTGTTGCTTGTCCACAAGCAACTGAAAATCTAAATAGAATAAAAAGAAGAGAATATACTAAAGACTCCAAAATATCAAAGAAACACAGTTCCAATTAGATGAGCGGGACTAGTAGCTTTTTGCCTCCGAACAGTTTTGGCATCTCACTCTATCCTTTGAAGTTCAGAATGATTGGCATCTATGAGAACTCAGAACTCAGATAGTGTTATTGATTCTCCTAGTTAAGTATAATGATTCTTGAACATAGCTAGTGTATGAGTCTTGGCTGTGGCCCAAAGCACTCTGTCTTCCAGTATTACCACCGGATACATACATGCCACAGACACATAATTGGGTGAACCTTTTTAGATTGTGACTCAGCTTTGCTAGAGTCCCCAATTAGAGGTGTCCAGGGTTCTTAAGCACACTCTTTTTGCCTTGGTTCACAACTGTATTTCTTTCTTTTTCTTTCTTTTTTCTTTTTTTTTCGAAATTTTTTTTTCACTGCTTTTTCTTGCTTCAAGAATCAATTTGATGATTTTTCAGATCCTCAATAACAGTTCTCTCTCTCCTCATTCTTTCAAGAGCCAACAATTTTAACATTCTTAAAACAACAAATTCAAAAGACATATGCACAGTTCAAGCATTCATTCAGAAAACAAAAAGTATTGTCACCACATCAAACTAATTCAACTAGTTTCAGAGATAAATTTCGAAATCCTGTACTTCTTGTTTTTTTGTGATTAAAGCATTTTTCATTTAAGAGAGGTGATGGATTCATAGGACATTCATAGCTTTTAAGGCATAAACTTTAAATTTTATTAATTAAGAACAAGACTCAAATATAGGTATAAGATGAGACTAGAAATAGAAAAACAAGAACAAAAACGAAAAATAGGCTCCTAATGATAGAGGTTTTCACAGAGTTAGGACTCAACAACCTTGATTTTGAGAAGTGGATGCTCCCTCAGCTTGGGAGGAGAGCTTTTGGCGTTTCATCTCTTGGAGTTCACGCCCCTGCTTCTCTTGTTCCTTCAGCAATTTGCAGAGCATGCAGTTCTGATTCTGCTATTCTTCCTTCAGTTGCTCCATAGTTTCTTGCAACTTGGAGATAGATGCTTCTAGGCTGGTTCAGTAGTCAATTCTTGGGAATTCAGGGAGGAATTCCTGCGCCCTCCTCTTGATAGAGTTGTCTTGCACTTGTCCTTCCATTGACTTCTTGGTGATTGGGTGTTCAATGGGTATGAACTCATCTACTCCCATCTTCACCCCAGCCTCTTTACAGAGCAAGGAGATCAAGCTTGGGTAAGCCAGTTTGGCTTTAGTGGAATTCTTATTTGCAATTGTGTAGATCTCACAAGCAATCACATGATGAACCTCCACTTCTTTTCCAAGCATAATGCAATGAATCATCACTGCCCTCTTGATGGTGACCTCAGAACGGTTGCTAGTGGGCAATATGGAACGCCCAATAAAGTCTAGCCAACCTCTTGCAATTGGTTTGAGGTCTCCCCTCTTGTGTTGGTTTGGGACACCCTTTGAATTGGTTATCCACTTAGTTCCAGGGAGGCATATGTCCTCTAGAATTTGATCCAACCCTTTATCTACTCTCACCATCCTCCTATTAAAGGAGTCAGGATCATCTTGCAGTTGAGGTAACTTGAAGATTTCTCTTATTTTGTCCAGATGAAAGCACATAACTTTCCCTCTGACCATAGTTCTGTAGGTATGGTAAGCGGTTCCAGTCATTCTCTGCTTATCTGTCAGCCACAGATTTGAGTAGAATTCCTGAACCATGTTCCTTCCAACCTTTGTCTCAGGATTGGTTAGAACTTCCCATCCTCTGTTTCGAATTTGCTCTTGGATCCCCGGATATTCATCTTCTTTCAGATCAAATTTAACTTCCGGGATCACTGACCTCAGACCCATTATTTTGTGATAATGGTCTTCATGTTCTTTAGTTAAGAACTTCTCTTGGTTCCAAAGATTCTTTGGATTAGTCTCTTTCTTTCCTCTTAAATTGGTTTGTTTTTCCTTAGGAGCCATGATCTTGATGAATCTTGGCTTAGTGATCACGGAAAAGCACACCAAACTTAGAGGTTTGCTTGTCCTCAAGCAAAAGAAAAGAGAGAAGAGAGGGGGAGGAAGAGAAAATTCAAATGGTGTGGTGGAATGAGGGAGCCAAACGTGTATTTATAAGGTGGGGAGGGGAGTTTTCGAAAAAAAAGAAATTTGAAAGAAGATTTGAGAAGATTTGGAAAGAAATTGAGAGAAGGGTAAAATTTTTGAACAATGTTTGTAATTGATTTGAAATAAGTTTGAAGAATGGTTTTGATTTTTTTTTTTTGAAGATTTGAAAGTGAATGATGAATGATTGAAGTGTGATTTTGTAGAAAAGTATGGGTGAGAAAAGGAAAGTTTGAAAAAATCTGATTTGAAAACAAAATTGTGGTCCCCCCACCTTGCTGGCGTTAAACGCCCAGAATGGCACCCATTCTGGCGTTTAACGCCCATTTGGTGCCCCTTTTGGGCGTTTAACGCCCAGCCAGGTGCCCTGGCTGGCGTTAAACGCCAGAAATCCTTTATCACTGGGCGTTTTTCTGAACGCCCAGGATGCTGCACACCTGGCGTTAAACGCCCAGAATGGTGCCCATTCTGGCGTTTAACGCCCAAAATGGTACCATTACTGGCGTTAAACGCCCAGAATGGTACCCATTCTGGCGTTTAACGCCCAAAATGTCCCTTACTGGCGTTTTTTTCGCCAGTAAGCTCATTTTCTCTGCTTTTTGAGCTGAATCCTTCTGTAACTCTGTGAATTCCTTCATTTTGATACTTGCCTCTGTAAGAACTAATCATACAACCTCCTAATGACTGGGTTGCCTCCCAGCAAGCGCTTCTTTACTGTCTTTAGCTGGACCTTCACTGAGAATCACTCAAGTCTCAGTTTTGAGCATTCCTGCTCAAAATTTCCTTCAAGATAATGCTTGATTCTCTGTCCATTAACAATGAACTTTTTGTCAGAATCAATATCCTGAAGCTCAACATACCCATATGGTGAGACTCCTGTAATCACATACGGACCCCTCCACCGGGATTTGAGTTTTCCTGGAAACACTTTGAGCCTAGAGTTAAAGAGCAGAACCTTTTGTCCTGGCTCAAAGACTCTGGTTGACAACTTCTTGTCATGCCATTTCTTTGCCTTTTCCTTATAAATTTTTGCATTTTCGAAGGCATTGAGTCTGAACTCCTCTAGCTCATTTAACTGGAGCAATCTTTTTTCACCAGCTAACTGTGCATCCATGTTTAGGAATCTGGTTGCCCAGTAGGCTTTATGTTCCAGTTCCACAGGCAAATGACAGGCCTTCCCATACACCAGTTGGTATGGAGAGGTTCCTATAGGAGTCTTGAATGCTGTTCTGTATGCCCACAGAGCATCATCCAAGCTCTTTGCCCAATCCTTTCTCCGGGCTATCACAGTCCGTTCTAGGATTCTTTTTAGCTCCCTGTTAGAGACTTCAGCTTGCCCATTTGTCTGTGGATGATACGGAGTTGCCACTTTATGGCTGATTCCATATCTAACCATAGCAGAGTATAGCTGTTTATTGCAGAAATGAGTGCCCCCATCACTGATTAGTACTCTGGGAACACCAAACCTGCTAAAGATGTTTTTCTGGAGGAATTTCAGTACAGTCTTGGTATCATTAGTGGGTGTAGCAATTGCTTCTACCCACTTAGATACGTAGTCCACTGCCACCAGAATGTAAGTGTTTGAGTATGATGGTGGGAATGGCCCCATGAAGTCAATTCCCCATACATCAAACAATTCAATCTCTAATATCCCTTGTTGAGGCATGGCATATCCGTGAGGCAGGTTACCAGCTCTTTGGTAGCTGTCACAGTTACGCACAAACTCTCGGGAATCTTTATAGAGAGTAGGCCAATAGAAGCCACATTGGAGGACTTTAGTGGCTGTTCGCTCACTTCCAAAATGCCCTCCATACTGTGATCCATGGCAGTGCCATAGGATCCTTTGTGCTTCTTCTCTGGGTACACATCTGTGGATCACTCCGTCAGCACATCTCTTAAAGAGATATGGTTCATCCCAGAGGTAGTATTTGGCATCTGAAATTAATTTCTTTCTCTGCACGTAGCTGTACTCCTTGGGAATGAACCTCACAGCTTTAAAATTTGCAATATCTGCAAACCATCGAGCTTCCTGAATGGCAAAGAGTTGCTCATCTGGGAAAGTCTCAGAGATATCAGTAGAAGGGAGGGACGCCCCAGCTACTGGTTCTATTCGAGACAGATGATCAGCTACTTGGTTCTCTGTCCCTTTTCTGTCTCTTATTTCTATGTCAAACTCTTGCAGAAGCAACACCCATCTTATAAGCCTGGGTTTTGAATCCTGCTTTGTGAGTAAGTATTTAAGAGCAGCATGGTCAGTGTACACAACCACCTTGGATCCTACTAGATAAGATCTAAACTTGTCAATGGCATAAACCACTGCAAGTAATTCTTTTTCTGTGGTTGTGTAATTCTTCTGTGCATCATTTAGAACACGGCTAGCATAATAAATGACATGCAGAAGTTTGTTATGCCTCTGTCCCAACACTGCACCAATGGCATGGTCACTGGCATCACACATTAATTCAAATGGTAATGCCCAATCTGGTGCAGAGATGACTGGTGCTGTGACCAGTTTAGCTTTCAGGGTCTCAAATGCCTGCAGACACTGTGTGTCAAACACAAATGGTGTGTCAGCAGCTAGCAGGTTACTTAAAGGTTTTGAAATTTTCGAAAAATCCTTTATGAACCTTCTGTAAAATCCTGCATGCCCCAGAAAGCTTCTGATTGCCTTAACATTGGCAGGTGGTGGTAATTTCTCAATTACCTCTACCTTTGCCTTATCCACCTCTATTCCCCTGCTTGAAATTTTGTGCCCAAGGACAATTCCTTCAGTCACCATAAAGTGACATTTCTCCCAGTTTAAAACCAGGTTAGTCTCTTGGCACCTTTTTAGGACAAGTGCTAGGTGGTCAAGACAGGAGCTATATGAGTCTCCATATACTGAAAAGTCATCCATGAAGACTTCCAGAAATTTCTCTACCATATCTGAGAAGATAGAGAGCATGCACCTTTGAAAGGTTGCAGGTGCATTGCACAGACCAAAAGGCATCCTTCTGTAGGCAAACACGCCAGAAGGGCAAGTAAATGCTGTCTTCTCTTGGTCCTAAGGATCTACTACAATTTGGTTGTAGCCTGAATAGCCATCCAAAAAGCAGTAGTAATCATGACCAGCTAGTCTTTCTAGCATTTGGTCTATGAATGGTAGAGGAAAATGATCCTTTCTGGTGGCTGTATTGAGCCTTCTGTAGTCAATACACATGCGCCACCCTGTGACTGTTCTTGTAGGAACCAGTTCATTTTTTTCATTATGAACCACTGTCATGCCTCCCTTTTTGGGAACAACTTGGACAGGGCTCACCCAGGGGCTATCAGAAATAGGATAAATAATCCCAGCCTCTAGTAATTTAGTGACCTCTTTCTGCACCACCTCCTTCATGGTAGGATTTAGCCTCCTCTGTGGTTGGACCACTGGTTTGGCATTATCCTCCAATAGGATCTTGTGCATGCATCTAGCTGGGCTAATGCCCTTAAGATCACTTATGGACCACCCAAGAGCTGTCTTGTGTGTCCTTAGCACTTGAATCAGTGCTTCCTCTTCCTGTGGATTTAAAGCAGAGCTTATAATCACTGGAAAAGCATCACCCTCTCCCAGAAATACATATTTCAGGGATGGTGGTAGTGGCTTGAGTTCAGGCTTAGGAGGCTTATCCTCTTCCTGAGGAATTTTCGAAAATTCCCTTGCCTCCTCTGATTCTTCTTGATCAGGTTGAGCATCTTTGAAGATGTCTTCAAGCTCTGATTCTAGGCTTTCAGCCATATTGATCTCTTCTACCAGAGAGTCAATAATGTCAGTGCCCATGCAGTCTTCTGTTGTGTCTGGATGCTGCATAGCTTTTACAGCATTCAACTTGAACTCATCCTCATTGACTCTCAAAGTTACTTCCCCTCTGTGTACATCAATGAGAGTTCGTCCAGTTGCTAGGAAAGGTCTTCCTAGAATGAGAGTTGCACTCTTGTGCTCCTCCATTTCCAGCACCACAAAGTCAGTTGGAAAGGCAAATGGCCCAACCTTGACAATCATGTCCTCTATTATGCCTGATGGATGCTTAATGGAGCCATCAGCAAGTTGGAGGCATATCCTGGTTGGTTTGACTTCTCCAGTCAACCCAAGCTTTCTGATAGTGGATGCAGGTATTAGATTGATGCTTGCTCCAAGATCACATAGGGCTGTCTTGGTGCAAGCGCCCTCTAATGTGCATGGTATCATAAAGCTTCCAGGATCTTGAAGCTTTTCTGGTAAGCTTTTCAGAATGACTGCACTGCATTCTTCAGTGAGAAACACTTTTTCAGTTTCTCTCCAATCCTTTTTATGACTTAAGATTTCCTTCATGAACTTAGCATAAGAAGGTATTTGCTCAAGTGCCTCTGCAAACGGAATCTTTATTTCAAGAGTCCTTAGATAGTCTGCAAAGCGGGCAAATTGCTTATCCTGTTCCGCTTTGCGGAGTTTCTGAGGATAAGGCATCTTGGCTTGATATTCTTCAACCTTAGATGCTGCAGGTTTATTCCTTACAGAAGTGGTTGAAGAAGCCTTTTTAGAGGGATTACTGTCAGCACTCTCAAGTGTCTGATTTTCCCTTGGCGTTTGAACGCCAGGAATGGGTGAAGTTTGGGCGTTAAACGCCAACTTCTCTTCCTTTTCTGGTGTTTGAACGCCAGAACTGGGCAAGGAATGGGCGTTTAACGCCAACTTTCCTTCCCTTTCTGGCGTTTGAACGCCAATAATATTCCTCTCTGGGCTCTTACTGTCCTCAGAGGGATTTTGAACAGTGGTTTGGTTATCCTCTGTCAATTGTTCCTTGTTTGACTTTTTGCTCTTTTGAACAGTGTTATTCAGTGTCTTCCCACTCCTTAGTTGAACTGCTTGACATTTCTCTGTTATCTGTTTAGATATTTGCTGTTTTGCTTGATTCAATTGTAGTTCTATGCTCTTGTTAGCAACCTTAGTATCATGGAGCATTTCTTTAAATTCTGCTAACTGTTCAGTCATCAGGAGCAATTGTTGATTAAGCTCATTCAGTTGTTCTTGAGGATTAGGATCAGTGACTAATGCCATGACTTCCTCCTTTGGGACGAATTCATTGCTAGAATATAAGTATTTATTTCTAGCAACTGTGTCTATAAGCTCTTGAGCTTCTTCAATTGTCTTCCTCATGTGTATGGATCCACCAGCTGAGTGGTCTAAAGACATCTGAGCTTTTTCTGTGAGCCCATAGTAGAAGATGTCTAACTGTACCCACTCTGAAAACATTTCAGAGGGGCATTTTCTAAGCATACCTCTGTACCTCTCCCAGGCATTATAAAGGGATTCATTATCCTCTTGTTTAAAGCCTTGGATGTCCAGCCTTAGCTGTGTCATCCTCTTTGGAGGGTAAAAATGATTCAGGAATTTGTTTGACAACTGTTTCCATGTCTTTATGCTTGCTGTAGGTTGGTTATTCAACCACCTTTTAGCTTGATCCTTTACAGCAAATGGAAACAGTAATAGTCTGTAGACATCCTGATCTACCTCTTTATCATGTACTGTGTCAGTAATTTGTAAGAACTGTGCCAGAAACTCAGTAGGTTCTTCCTGTGGAAGACCGGAATACTGGCAATTTTGCTGCACTATGATAATGAGTTGAGGATTTAGCTCAAAGCTGCTTGCTTTGATGGGAGGTGTACAGATGCTACTCCCATATGCAGCTGTAATGGGGTTAGCATATGACCCCAGAGTCCTTTTGGACTGATTAACCCCACTTAAGTCCATAATGGACAAGAGGGAAATGATAATAATTGCAAATGGATAAATTTTGTTTTTGTGTTTTTTTTTTGAATTAACCGAAAAAAAATAAAATAAAACAAAAGGAAAATAAAATAAAATTTCGAAAATCAAAGAGAAAATAAGATCAAAACAAATTGAGAACTGAATCAATTAGCTAATTAAAAAGATTTTGAAAACAGCAATTAAAAGATATGATTGAAAAAAATTTTTATGAGAAAGATTTGATTTTTGAAAAGAGGAAAGAGAAAAACAACAAAAAGACACCAAACTTAAAATTTTAGAAAATCAAATACTAATTTTTTTCGAAAATTTTAAAAGAAAAACACAAAGAGGACACCAAACTTAGAATTTTTATGAATCAAAAAGGGACTAAGAACATGCAAAATCGGAAAATTAAAAAGAAAAACAAAAGCATGCAATTGACACCAAACTTAAAATATGAAACTAGACTCAACTAAAAGACTCTAAACCAACAAAAATAAAATAATCCTAATCTAAGCAACAAGATAAGCCGTCAGTTGTCCAAACTCGAACAATCCCCGGCAACGTCGCCAAAAACTTGGTGCACGAAATTGCAATCACACTTTTGCAATCCCGCACAACTAACCAGCAAGTGCACTGGGTCGTCCAAGTAATACCTTGTGTGAGCAAGGGTCGATCCCACGGAGATTGTCGGCTTGAAGCAAGCTATGGTTATCTTGTAAATCTTAGTCAGGATATCAGAAATTATCAGGATTGATTGTAAAAAGCAAAAGAACATGAAATGGTTACTTGTATTGCAGTAATGGAGAATAGGTTGGGGTTTGGAGATGCTCCATCTTCTGAATCTCTACATTCCCACTGTCTCCTTCTTCAAGCACGCAAGGCTCCTTCCATGGCAAGCTGTTTGTAGGGTTTCACCGTTGTCAATGGCTACCTCCCATCCTCTCAGTGAAAGCGATTGCATATGCTCTGTCACAGCATAGCGGAATTCAGCTGTCGGTTCTCGGTCAGGCCGGAATAATATCCATCGATACTTTTGCGTCTGTCACTAACGCCCCGCCTGCTAGGAGTTTGAAGCATGTCACAGTCATTCAGTCATTGAATCCTACTCAGAATACCACAGATAAGGTTTAGACCTTCCGAATTCTCTTGAATGCCGCCATCAGTTCTAGCTTATACCACGAAGATTCCGATTAAAGAATCCAAGAGATAACTACTCAATCTAAGGTAGAACGGAGGTGGTTGTCAAGCACACGTTCATAGTTGAGAATGATAATGACTGTCACGAATCATCACATTCATCCGGATTAAGAGCAAGTATTATCTTAGAATAGAAGCAAGCAAGATTGAATAAGAAACAGTAGTAATTGCATTAATCCATCAAGACACAGCAGAGCTCCTCACCCCCAACCATGGGGTTTAGAGACTCATGCTGTGGAAGGTACACAAAGAAACGTGTAAAGTGTCATGAGATACAGGAACAATGTCAAAAGGTCCTATTAATAGTAAACTAGTATCCTAAGGTTTACAGAATTGAGTAAATGACAGAAAAATCCACTTCCGGGCCCACTTGGTGTGTGCTTGGGCTGAACAATGAAGCATTTTCGTGTAGAGACCTTTTCTGGAGTTAAACGCCAGCTTTCATGCCAGTTTGGGCGTTTAACTCCAAGTTTCATGCCAGTTCCGGCGTTTAACGCTGGAATTTCTGAGGCCGAATTGCTACGCCGGTTTGGGCCATCAAATCTTGGGCAAAGTATGGACTATCATATATTGCTGGAAAGCCCAGGATGTCTACTTTCCAATGCCGTTGAGAGTGCGCCAATTGGGCTTCTGTAGCTCCAGAAAATCCACTTCGAGTGCAGAAAGGTCAGAATCCAACAACATCTGCAGTCCTTTTTGGTCTCTGGATCAGATTTTTGCTCAGGACCCTCAATTTCAGCCAGAAAATACCTGAAATCACAGAAAAACACACAAACTCATAGTAAAGTCCAGAAAAGTGAATTTTAATTAAAAACTAATAAAAATATACTAAAAACTAACTAAATCATACTAAAAACATACTAAAAACAATGCCAAAAAGCGTATAAATTATCCGCTCATCACACGCTTGTTTGTGAGTCCCTTTTTAGGATAATTGAAGCACTAGGCTTTTGATATTGAGACTGATCATCTTGATATCAATTATTTGGTCCAGACAGGAACCCTAATGGCTACTCGTGGACAAGGTCGTACTCGTATACGGGGAGGAGCTCAGAATGAACAACCGGCCAATAACCATGCCGAGTTCATGGGGGCTATGACTAATTTGGCCAATACAATGCAAGCTAATGCTGTTGCGATGATGCAAGCCATGGAAAGGATGCGTCAACCAGCGGGGAACGGTAATGGAAATGGGAACAGAAATGGGGACGGAGACAGTAATGACTTGGGAGGTGCTCCGACGACCTTGGCTTCATTTCTCAAGGTTCATCCATTGACTTTTAGGGGTTCAACCAACCCTACTGAAGCGGATAATTAGTTCCAAGCTATGGAGCATGCATTACAAGCCCAACATGTTCCGAACAACCAATTTGTGGAGTTTGCTGCGTATCAACTTTTAGGAGAGGCTCAGCACTGATGGCAAGGAGAATGCCACTTACTACAGCTTCACAATGCCGACATTCCTTGGGATGTATTCCAGATGGCTTTTTACAAGAAATACTTTCTTGAATCTGTAAGGGAAGCGAGGGAATTGGAGCTTATGCTGCTGAAGCAGTGCTTATTGTCTGTGGCCGAATACACTAGTCGATTTGAGAAGCTCTGTAGGTTCTCTAGGGTATGTTTGGGTGCGCCAGAGTCCTATGAGAGTTGGAAGTGAATTAAGTACCACGGAGGCTTGAGGGATGCTATTATGATTGTTGTGGCTCCTTTGGAGATTCAGATCTTTTCCAAGCTTGTGAACAAGGCGAGAGTTGTTGAGGAGTGTGCGAAGGAAGTGGCATCAGCAAGAGATACTCAAGGGGGAAATAACAACCATGGGCAAGGAAAATACTTTCCACCAAGAGCTCAAAACTTCAAGAGAGGAGGACATGTACCACAAGGTCAATAAGGATTCAGGTGGAACAACTATGATCATTACCAACATGCCAAGGGGAGAGGTAATCAGAGTAAGGCTTCTCTGGGTTTAACATGTGATTGTTGTGGACATTTTCATCCGAATGACTCGTGCAAGTTGGGTATATGTGGATGCTTTACATGTCGACTGCCTGGACATATGGCAAAGGATTACCCTCGTAGGAGGACTCCGAATGCGGGCCAGACCCAATAAGGTCAGGTGTTTGCTGTGAATGCCCAGGATGCTACGAGGTCGAATCTGTTGATGAAAGGTAACTGTTTATTTGGTGAGAAAATATTCATTGTATTATATGATACTGGAGCTTTTCATTCATTTATTGCATTTGATAAAGTTGAGGAACTAGGATTGAAAGTGTCAGAGTTGGCATTTGATTTGTCAAACAGTTGTGACTAGGTCAGGTTGTAGGGAAATAGCTTTCAAGCTTGAGGTTAGAGAATTTGTTCAATGGTTGGATTAGAGATGATTTTGGGATTTGATTGGATGTCAAAGAATTTGGTTTTGTTGGATTGCTTTGAGCGATCGATTCGGTTTATGAAGAGGAAGAAGGTGGAGTAGTGGTAGCTGAGGGTTATTACCTGAACTCTATTTTAGTGAATTGTAGTGGGGAAGAATGTCAGGCGTATATATTGTTGGCTGCGAATGTGTTAGGTGATGAGTAGAGGTTAGATCAGATTCCGGTAGTTAGGGACTTTCTTGAAGTATTTCTTGAAGATATTCCTTAATTTCTGCCTCAAAGAGAAATTGAATTTGTTATTGACTTGGTGTCAGGAGCCGGACCAGTGTCGATTGTGCCATACCGAATAGCTCCGATAGAGCTGGCTGAACTTAAGACTCAGTTGGAAGAGCTTCTGAATAAAAGGTGCATTCGCCCGAGTATATCTCTGTGGGGATCGCTAGTTTTGTTGGTAAAGAAGAAAGATGGAAAAATGCGACTTTGTGTGGACTACCGGCAGTTAAACAAAGTGACTATGAAGAACAAGTATCTGTTGCCGAGGATAGATGACTTAATGGATCATTTGCAAGGAGTTGGGGTGTTTTCTAAGATTGATTTGAGGTCCGGTTACTGTCAGATAAGGGTGAAGGAGGATGACATTCCAAAAATTTCATTTAGGACGCGCTATGGACACTACGAGTTTGTGGTGATGTCCTTTGGGTTGACAAATGCCCCTGCTGTGTTCATGGATTACATGAACATGGTATTTTGTCTTGTTTTGGACAAATTCGTGATGGTATTCATAGAAGAAATTCTAGTTTACTCAATGATGGCAGAAGAACATGAAGAGCACTTGAGAATTGCGTTGCAAATTTTGAAGGAGCTGAAATTGTATGCTAAGTTGTCCAAATGCGAGTTCCAGAAATAGGAAGTGAAGTTCTTAGGTCACGTGGTGAGTAAAGGTGAAATAGTCGTAGATCCTTCGAAATAGAGGCGGTGATGGAAGGGGAAAGACCAACGATGGTAACAGAGGTTAGGAGATTTTTGGGATTAGCTGGATATTACAGAAGGTTTATTCACGGGTTCTCGCAAATCGCACTACCAATGACTAAGTTAACAAGGAAAGAGGTACCATTTGTATGGAAGTCAGAGTGTGAAGAGAGTTTTCAGACTCTGAAACAGAAGTTGACTTCAGCGCTAGTTTTTATTTTGCCAAAATCGCACGAACCGTTTGAAGTGTATTGTGATACTTCGTTGAAGGGTTTGGGTTGCGTGTTGATGCAACACCTAAACTTAGTGGCTTACGCATCACGTCAGGTGAGACCACATGAGGTAAATTACCCAACTCATGACTTGGAATTAGTGGCGATTGTGTTTGCGTTGAAGATTTAGAGGAACCACTTGTACGGAGTGAGGTTTAGAGTCTTCTTTGATCACAAGAGTCTTAAGTACATCTTTGATTAGAAAGAGCTCAATATGCATCAAAGGAGATGGATGGAGCTTCTGAAGGATTTTGATTTTGAATTAAGTTATCACCCCAAAAAGGCGAACGTTGTGGCTGATGCATTGAGTCGGAAGTCTTTGACAATTGCTTGGATGAGGATCAAAGAGGAAGAGTTAGTAGATAAGATTGTGGAACTTAAGTTGGGTCTTGGTGAAGTTGAAGGGGAAGCTTTTTTGAACTAATTGTTCAATTCAAGTACATTTAAATCAGAGATTTAGAGCTCTCAGCAAAATGAGCAAGAACTTCAGAAGATGTTCCAACCGATTGGTAATAAGAGGCATGGAGAGTTTACTAATGATGAGGAAGGGTTGTGGATGTATAAAGGGAGGATTTGTGTGCCAGATGTCAGAAGTCTACAACAAGATTTGTTGTTGAAAGCTCATAACAGTGGGTTTTTCATTCATCCAGGAAGTACGAAGATGTATTATGACCTAAAGAAGATGTTCTGGTGGCCTGGGATGAAAAATGATGTAGCTACAGTTGTATCTAAGTGTTTGACATGTTAGAAGGTGAAGATAGAACACCAAAAACCGTCCGAAATGTTACAACCACTTGAGATTCCTCAGTGGAAGTGGGAAGAAATTGCCATGGATTTTGTGACTGATTTACCGAGGACTAGGTCAGGATTTGATGCAGTTTGGGGGATCGTGGATCGCTTAACTAAGTCCGCTCACTTTCTACCTATTCGAGTGAACTACTCCATGGAGGAATTGGCAAGGTTCTATATCAAGGAGATTGTGAGATTGCTCAGTGTGCCATAGAGCATGGTGTCGGACCGTGATCCCCGATTCACATCAAGATTTTGGGAAGCTTTTCAAAAGGGTTTCGGTATGAGACTGTGTCTCAGCACTGCGTATCATCCGCAAACGGATGAACAGTCAGAGCAGACTATTCAGACATTGGAGGATGTCCTAAGGGCGTGTGTTTTGGATCAACCGGGGAGTTGGGACCGTTACATGCCATTGGTGGAGTTTGCGTACAACAACAACTTTCATGTGAGCATTGGGATGGCTCCATATGGGGCTTTGCATGAACAGAAGTGCCAGTCTCCACTGTGTTGATATGAAGCCAGTGAATCAAGTATATTGAGGCCTGATTTGGTGGCAGAGACTACTGAGAAAATTAAGAAGATTCGAGCTGGAATTCTAACTACACAGAGCCAACAGAAGAGCTATGCAGATCAGAGAAGGAAATCATTGGAATTTGAAGTGGGTGAGCATGTATTTCTAAGGGTTACTCTGACAACTAGGATTGGAAGGGCGATTAAAACTAAGAAGCTGAATCCAAGATTCATTGGACCGTTTGATATTTTGAAGCGATTCGGGCCGGTGGCATATCATGTAGCCTTGCCGCCTCACTTGTTTAACTTGCATGACGTATTCCATGTGTCACAACTCCGTATGTACACGTCGGATGCAGCTCATGTGTTAGAGCCTGAGTCAGTTGAGCTGAAGGAGAATTTAACTTTTCAAGTAACACCAGTGTAGATTGACGACACTAGTGTAAAGAAGTTGCACGGAAAGGAAGTTCAGTTGGTCAAAGTTGCTTGGAAGAGAGCAGGAGTGGAAGAGCATACTTGGGGGTTAGAGTCTGAGATGCGGAAGGATAATCCCGAGTTATTCTCAGGTAATTAGTAAATTTTGGGGACAAAATTTCTTATTTGGTGGGGAGAATGTAAGAACCGTGACAAATAAACTGCTTAATTGAATTAAATTAATTACCCAAAATAGGATCCAAAAATTTAGAATGTTAATTAGAAAATTTAAATATGATTTTTGAACTCAGTAGATCTTTCTGAGTTAGAAAATGTAATTTTCTGCAAAAAACTGTGTAAAAATACAAAACGGTAAATTAACAGGCAGTACCAGCTTAGTCTGTCCGATACTGTGCGAGAATAATAAAAATAGTAGAAAACTTTAGGAAAATGTTTAGAATTGAAAACCGGGCACTAATTTTAAAGGTTTGGCCCAAAATTGGACAAAACAGGCCAAAAACGCTAATGGGTTGGACCGGGCCCAAGTTAGGCCCAATACCAACATATAAAACCCTTCTTTAATAAGCATTCAGCTCATTCACTACACTCAAACACACCAAACACAACTGCAAGTTAAGAGTGAAAAGGGGAGAAGAGTTACTATTCACATCTCACTTCAATTGATCATATCTCGAGCTACGGTACTCCAATTCGCGTGTCGTCAATGGCTACATGAAGCTCTTGCCGAGCCCGTTAGTTTCATCTAACTTGTGTAGGTAAGATCTCAAAATTTCATTTCCTTTCTACAGCCCTAAGGAATTCAAATTTTAGGTTTTGGTTTTGAGTGAAATTTTGTGTTTTGGGTGTTTAGGTACACTCTAGCACTTGGTTTCCAATTGGTTTTGTCCTAATCAACTGTGGGTAAGGTAAGCTTGCTCTTATCCCTTATGAAATTGAGTATTTAGGAACCCTAGGTATTGATTTATGGTAAATTAATGTGTATAGCTTGGAATATTGATTGTTGATGCTTGTTGGAGTGGATTCGTGGATTGGTTGATGCTTGGAGGCTTGTTGTGGACTCAAGTTTAGTGTTTGGTGCATATTAGAAATCGGCCAAGGTATGGTTTCGGTTTTCTCTATGTAATATGTAATATTTCTAGACACTTAAGCTAGTGGACCTTAGGATAGGATTGAATTGTTTGTCGAACATGATAATGTATGATGGCATTATTGATTTTGATGACTTATGATGTTGAACTTTGAGGTTGTTGTTGGTTATTGAAATTGAAGTTGAATATATGATGAATTTGAGTGTTGGTAATGAATTTTGAAGCTTATTGATGTTAGTGAAAATTGAGGATAGTGAAAAGATGCATTTAGTGTAATAATTTAGAATTGGAGGATTTTAAGTGAGAATTTTGGATGAAAGTGGTGAAATTTCATGTTGCTAGGATGAGGAATGAATTTAAAAGGTGTATGAACATCATTTGGTCTATTGGAACTATTTTGGTCGTAGGATATTTGGTTTTGGTTGTGAATTTTGGAAGTTTGAGAACCTTGTCAATTTTTTATAAAAACCAGTTTTTGGTGAACTTTGACAAATCATAACTTGAACCTTAGTTTTTGAAATTTTTTGAAATTTATTTTAAATTAAATTTCATTCAAAGATCTTTAAATTGATATAAATTTTAATGAAAATAGATTTTTGTTGAGGAAGTTATGACCGTCTAAAGTTTGGGATTTAAAACAGATTTCTGCAACTTTGCAAAATTTTTCATGTCTAGCAATGCATACGTACGCGAACACCCCATACGCGAGAGTGCCATTCTGTTTGGCACCTATGCGTACGCATACTTTTGTATGCGTACACGAGAGGGGTAAAATCTGGAGATGTATGCGTTCGCGAACACCCCATACACAAGCGTGTCATTCTGTTTGGCACCTATGCGTACGCAAACTCTTGTATGCATACGCGAAATGGATAAAATTGTATGTATGCGTATGCATACATATTGCATGCGTATGCATAGACCCTATTTTTCTGAAAAATGATTTCTCTTCGTTTTCAAGGATTCTCTAACTTTCCAAACTTCCTTCAATGCTGTTTTAAGAGTACTATATAATCATTAGGTTCTAATATTACTAAGGGTACGTTACTGAATTATTTTAGTGAATTTTTGTAAGAATTTATAAGACGAAACCTCAGGTTTCTAGAGTATTGAGGACGGATTTGTTGAGTGAGATGGCGGAGTATTATAATGATGATTAAGGTAATGAGTTGTGAAAATTATGTATTGATGATGGTAGAGACGAGTCTAGGACTCGGAGTGTAATAATGGATTACTGAGTACTGAATAAAATGATTTCTGAAACCACTGATGTATTATTTTAAAATGAGATTGTTGAGATGCTATGCGCCTAGCAAGGATGGTGGTTAATCCCGCTTGTCAATGTTGCGGCGGCAGCGTAAGGACGGTGGTTAATCTTGCTTACGTTGAGATGTGAGGTCTGAGGCAGAGTATCTAGCTCGCATCCTTTCGGATCACAGTAGTGTACCCGACACTATAGCTATGGGGGTATCGTATCTATATTCGAGATCGAAAGGCGACATCTCCATGGAGATGTGTCGGGTTGGCAGTTGAACCGACAATGTGATACCACATCCAAATAAGATAGGCATTCATTATGTGCATATTATATCTGTTTGTTTGCTTTGCTGATTTGTATTGTTTGCCTAATTGTATAACATGCCTAATTGATTATTGAATTACTTGATATATATGATTATACTGGTGCTTTACTTGCATTGTTATTACTTGTGTTTTCTACTGGGATTGAGGAGGTTTGGAAGATGGTGGAGATGGGATCACATGGAGGTTAGGTTGGTGAAGGCTGTGGGACAGCGGTGAACTGATAGTTTAGAATTCCCTAAGTTAGATTACCCCTTTGCACTATGGTTTTAAAGTTATGGTTTTAAACTTATTTATGATTTAAGTTGAATCTAATGATTGATATGAAGCTCTAGGATTGCCTCTGTCGTCCCGGAGTCTTATATCTTACATTACTAGGCACTGTTACCATACTGAGAACCTCCGGTTCTCATTCCATACTTTGTTGTTGTTTTTCAGATGCAGGTCACAACCCACCTTAGTGAGTTGCTTGATGGTGGCAAAGCGGAGGAGCTTATTCCATTTTGTTGTCAGTTTGGTTATTTTGACTACTTCTCTCACTTTTAAATTTATATTTGCCTTAGAGTCTTAGTGTGAGATTTAATATTGATCTAGAATTTCTCAATAAAAGAATCACTTCGTTAATAGCATAGTCTAAACCAACAATTAATTCTCAATCAAAGTTTAATTCAAAGATGTCACATTCTAAAACAAATATTTACCAGGAGTTTGAAGTCTTGGGTCGTCTCCCTCGGATAATGAGAATTAAGATGTTGCACACTTGGTTGTGAGGAAAAAAAGGGTTTTGCAATCAAAGAACGAAAGATTAAAAGAACTAAGAAATAGAAGAACTAAGAAATGATCAAAAAGGGAATTAATGCAATTAAAAGGAAATAAGATCAAAACTTAGTGAAAATTCTATAAATGCATAAAGAGTCTTGACTTGGGAATGAGAATTAAGAAATTCTATCATCGTCATAACCACAACTATGACAACTATGATGAGTCAATCTCACCTCGTCAACCCCTAACGTTGAGGAGTAATTCAAGCAAGCATAAATGACTTTAATCCATAAGCCGTAGCTAACTTACTAATTTCTTAGTAAAAAGCTAGCATCAATGGAAACAAGAGCCAACTAACTACCCAAGAATTACCACTAAATGTCGAACATTATAACTCTAGTTTCCTAGGAACTCATTTCTCTAGCCAAGGTGTGAAAATCTACTCAAAATTACCAAGTGGCATTTTCACAAACACTTGGTGGGCATAAAAGCAAAACATAAGAAATTGCAAAAGAAAATAAAAACTCTCATCAAACAATTCACAATATCAATAATAGAAACTCAAGCAAGCATATAGGAATCATAAAACATCAAATTCATAAGCAAAAGATTCAAGAAATCAAAATTTCATATATTAACAAAATAACTTGAACCATAAGAAAAAGTAGCAATGGTAGTGAAATTAAAGAAGAAATTAAAGAGTACTTACAATAAAGATGAGCAAAATCCAAGATCAAAACCTAACTATAAAATGCTACAATGAAAATTTAGTAAAACCCTAAGAGAGCATTTCCTATACTACACTCTCCTACTCCTAATAATGCTTTCTTCCCTAAAAGTGAGCTCTCTAAACTAATATAAAACCTAATGCCATCATATGAAATGAAGTTCCCTTCATATAGCATTCAATTTGGCTTTAGCAACTCCAAAAATTGGACCAAGATCGCGAGCCACGTGACATTTTAATGAAGTCACATGCAGGGACTTGTGCATAGGCACAGGTGTGTGCGTATGCACACTTGCTGATTTTCCCACTTGTGCGTACATGATGAGCGGATATTTTATACGCTTTTTGGCATAGTTTTCATGTAGTTTTTAATAGGTTTTATTTAGTTTTTATTAATTTTTTACAGGTTTTAGTGTTAAATTCACATTTTTGGATTCCACTTTGAGTTTGTGCGGGTTTTCTACGATTTCAGGTATTTTCTGGCTAAAATTCAAGAGTTGGAGCAAAAGTCTGATCAAGAGACAGAGAAAGCACTGCAGAGGCTGTCCAGATCTGACCTCCCTACACTCGGAAGAGATTTTCTGGAGCTACAGAAGTCCAAATAGAATGCTCTCAATGACTATAGAAAGCTTACTTCTAGAGTTTTTCAGCAATGTATAATAGTTCATACGTTGTTTCGGATTAGAAGGCCCAAAACTGGTGTCCAACGCCAGCTTCCTACCCCCTCTCTAGCGTCCAGCGCCCAAGGAGTAGAGCCCAATGTCCAAATGCCCAGAGAGGACCCCCTAGCCGGCATTCCATGCCCAAGAGACCTCATAGCATGTGGATCTCATCAAAACCAAGTGGGCCCCAGAAATGGGTTTTAACACTAGAAAGACTGTTTTACCCTTACTAGCCATTAGCTTAGTATTTAAGGGATTATGTTTATGTAATTAAGAGGATCTTCAACCTTTAAAAATTAGTATGAGTTTATAAACCTCCTAGGTTGAGGGGAGGAGCCCTACTAAGTCCTATAAATTAATAAAAATATTACTATTTCTTCTCCGATCCGTGTTTGATCTGTTTCTAAGACGTATATCCGATCTTCATCGTGGTGAATAGGATGATCGAACAATCAGCTCTGTTCATCATATTAAGATGAACGTGCCTCACAAACAACCATGTCTACTTGGGTTCATTTGAATACGTGGCTGGAAAGCATGAGCCAATAGCTATGTTTATGCATCTCTTAGACGGTTAATCCACGACTTTGTTGGGGACTTCTCGAGACACCAGTTCAGCCGATTTTCGGGGAGATTAGGGTCTCATGGTATAGGCTAGAATCCAAAGAAGCAGCGTTCTCTGATCCAAAAGATTCAACCTTGTCTGTTGGTGCACGAAATCACAATCACACTTTTGCAATTCCGCACAACTAACCAGCAAGTGCACTGGGTCGTCCAAGTAATACCTTACGTGAGTAAGGGTCGATCCCACGGAGATTGTCGGCTTGAAGCAAGCTATGGTTATCTTGTAACTCTTAGTTAGGATATCAATAATTCTCAGATCTAATTGTAAAAAGTAAAAGAACATGAAATAAATACTTGTTTTGCAGTAATGGAGAATAGGTTGAGGTTTTGGAGATGCTATATCTTCGGAATCTCTACTTTCCTATTGTCTTCTTCTTCATGCACGCAAGGCTCCTTCCATGGCAAGCTGTATGTTGGGTCTCACTGTTGTCAATGGCTACCTCCCGTCCTCTCAGTGAAAATGTTCAACGCGCTCTGTCACAGCACGGCTAATCATCTATCGGTTCTCGATCATGTCGGAATAGAATCCAGTGATTCTTTTGCGTCTGTCACTAACGCCCAACACTCGCGAGTTTGAAGCTCGTCACAGTCATTCAATCCTCAAATCCTACTCGGAATACCACAGACAAGGTTTAGACTTTCCGGATTCTCAAGAATGGCCGCCAATAGGTTCTAGCTTATACCACGAAGATTCTGATTAAGGAATCCAAGAGATACACACTCAAACGAAGGTAGAACAGAGGTAGTTGTCAGGCACACGTTCATAGGTGAGAATGATGATGAGTGTCACAGATCATCACATTCATCAGGTTGAAGAACAAGTGGTATCTTAGAATGAAAGCAAGCGTGATTGAATGAAAAACAGTAGTAATTGCATTAATCCATCAAGACACAGCAGAGCTCCTCACCCCCAACCATGAGGTTTAGAGACTCATGTCGTAGAAGATACAATATGAAACGTGTAAAATGTCATGAGATGAAGATACAATAGCAAAAAGTCCTATTTATAGTGAACTAGTGACCTAGGGTTTACAAGAATGAGTAAATGACGTAAAAATCCACTTCCGGGGTCCACTTGGTGTGTGCTTGGGCTGAGCATTGAAGCTTTCATGTGTAGAGACTTTTCTTGGAGTTAAACGCCAGCTTTTGTGCCAGTTTGGGCGTTTAACTCCAACTTTTGTGCCAGTTTCGGCGTTAAACGCTCGGAATTCTGAAGCTGATTTGAAACGCCGGTTTGGGCCATCAATTCTTGAGCAAAGTATGGACTATTATATATTTCTGGAAAGCCCAGGATGTCTACTTTCCAACGCAATTGAGAGCGCGCCAATTGGGATTTTGTAGCTCCAGAAAATTGCCTTCGAGTGCAGGGAGGTCAGAATCCAACAGCATCTGCAGTCCTTTTTCAGCCTCTGAATCAGATTTTTGCTCAGATCCCTCAATTTCAGCCAGAAAATACCTGAAATCACAGAAAAATACACAAAATCATAGTAAAGTCTAGAAATATGATTTTTAATTAAAAACTAATAAAAACATAATAAAAACTAACTAAAACATACTAAAAATATACTAAAAATAATGCCAAAAAGCGTATAAATTATCTGCTCATCACAACACCAAACTTAAATTGTTGCTTACTATAAATTCCAAATTATCAATGAAACTTAGCTCCAATTAGATGAGCGGACTAATAGCTTTTTGCCTCCGAACAGTTTTGGCATCTCACTTTATCCTTTGAAGTTTAGAATGACTGGCATCCATAGGAACTCAGAATTCAGATAGTGTTGTTGATTCTCCTAGTATAGTATGTTGATTCTTAAACACAGCTACTTTATGAGTCTTGGCCGTGGCCCAAAGCACTCTGTTTTCCAGTATTACCACCAGATACATACATGCCACAGACACATAACTGGGTAAACCTTTTCAGCTTGTGACTCAGCTTTGCTAGAGTCCCCAATTAGAGGTGTCCATGGTTCTTAAGCACACTCTTTTTGCTTTGGATCACAACTTTAACCGCTCAGTCTCAAGTTTTCACTTGACACCTTCACGCCACAAGCACTTGGTTAGGGACAGCTTGGTTTAGCCGCTTAGGCCAGGATATTATTCTTGTAGGCCCTCCTATCCACTGATGCTCAAAGCCTTGGATCCTTTTTATTTTTACCCTTGCCTTTTGGTTTAAAGGGCTATTGGCTTTTTCTGCTTGCTTTTTCTTTTTTTTTCTCTTTTTTTTCTTTTATTTCTTTTTTTTTGTATTCACTGCTTTTTCTTGCTTCAAGAATCAATTTGATGATTTTTCAGATCCTCAATAACATTTCTCCTTTTCCATCATTCTTTCAAGAGCCAACAATTTTAACATTCTTAAAACAACAAATTCAAAAGACATATGCACTGTTCAAGCATTCATTCAGAAAACAAAAAGTATTGTCACCACATCAAACTAATTCAACTAGTTTCAAAGATGAATTCGAAATCCTGTACTTCTTGTTCTTTTGTGATTAAAAACATTTTTCATCTAAGAAAGGTGATGGATTCATAGGACATTTATAACTTTAAGGCATAGACACTAAGACACTAATGATCATGTAATAAAGACACAAACATAGATTAACATAAAGCATAAAAATTTGAAAAACAGAAAATAAAGACCAAGGAAATTAAAGAACGGGTCCACCTTAGTGATGGCGGCTTGTTCTTCCTCTTGAAGATCTTATGGAGTGCTTTTGAGCTCGTCTATGTCTCTTCCTTGTCTTTGTTGCTCTTCCCTCATAGCTTTTTGATCTTTTCTAATCTCATGGTGGATGATGGAATGCTCTTGGTGCTCTATTCTTAGTTGTCCCATGTTAGAGCTTAATTTTCCTAGGGAGGTGTTGATTTGCTCCCAATAGTTTTGTGGAGGAAAGTGCATCCCTTGAGGCATCTCAGGGATTTCATGATGAGGAATTTGCTCAAGCTCTTGTTTGCTCCATCCTTTTCTTAATGATGAGCTTTTGAGATGAATCTCTCCATCTCCCAGACTCAGAGGTGGAAGCTTTTGCCTTTCCTTTCCTCTTTCTAGAGGTTTCTCTGGCCTTAAGTGTCATACATGGTTATGGAAAAACAAAAAGCAATGCTTTTACCACACCAAACTTAGAAGGTTTGCTCGTCCTCGAGCAAAAGAAGAGAAAAGGGAGTAGAAGAAGAGGTGAGGTAGGTGGGATCCTGTGGGGTCCACAGATCATGAGGTGTCAAGGATTTCTCATCCCTGCACCATGTGGCATGCAAAACGCCCCTTGCTGCGAATCCTGGCGTTAAACGCCAGGTTGCTGCCCATTTCTGGCGTTTAACGCCAGCTTCTTGCCCTTTTCTGGCGTTAAACGCCAGTCTGGTGCCCATTTCTGGCGTTAAACGCCCAGAATGGTGCCAGACTGGGTGTTTAACGCCCATTCTGCTACCCTTACTGGCGTTTAAATGCCAGCAAGTTTCTCCTCCAGGGTGTGCTGTTTTTCATTCTGTTTTTCATTCTGTTTTTTCTTTTTCAATTATTTTTGTGACTTCACTTGATCATCAACATTGTTTGCAAGCCACGGAGCTTCTTGAATAACAAACAATTGCTCATCCGAAAAGGTTTCAGAGATCTCAGTAGGAGGGAGGGATGCTCCTACTACTGGTTCTATCCGAGACAGGTGATCAGCTACTTGATTCTCTGTCCCCTTTCTGTCTCTTATTTCTATATCAAACTCTTGCAGAAGCAACACCCATCTTATGAGCCTGGGTTTTGAATCCTGCTTTGTGAGTAAATATTTAAGAGCAGCATGGTCAGTGTACACAATCACTTTTGATCCTACTAAATAAGATCTGAACTTGTCAATGGCATAAACCACTGCAAGTAACTCCTTTTCTGTGGTTGTGTAGTTCTTCTGTGCATCATTTAGAATACGGCTGCCATAATAAATGACATGTAGTTGCTTGTTGTGCCTCTGTCCTAATACTGCACCAATGGCATGGTCACTGTCATCACACATTAGTTCGAATGGCAGTGTCCAGTCTGGTGCAGAGATAACTGGTGCTGTGACCAGCTTAGCTTTCAGAAGGTCAAACGCCTGCAGACACTCCTTATCAAAGATAAATGGCGTATTTGCAGCTAGCAGATTACTCAGAGGTTTTGCAATTTTTGAAAAATCCTTTATAAACCTTCTGTAGAATCCTACATGCCCCAGAAAGCTTCTGATTGCCTTAACATTGGTAGGTGGTGGTAATTTTTCAATTACTTCAACTTTAGCTTGATCCACCTCTATTCCCTTGTTTGAAATTTTTTGCCTAAGGACAATCCCTTCAGTCACCATAAAGTGACATTTTTCCCAGTTTAAAACTAGGTTGGTCTCTTGGCATCTTTTCAGAACAAGTGCTAGATGGTTAAGGCAGGAGCTGAATGAGTCTCCAAATACTGAAAAGTCATCCATGAAGACTTCCAGAAATTTCTCTACCATATCTGAGAAGATAGAGAGCATGCACCTCTGAAAGGTTGCAAGTGCATTACACAGACCAAAAGGAATCCTTCTGTAGGCAAACACTCCAGAAGGACATGTGAATGCTGTTTTCTCTTGGTCCTGAGAATCTACTGCAATTTGGTTGTAACCTGAATAGCCATCCAAAAAGCAATAATATTCATGACATGCTAGTCTATCTAGCATCTGGTCTATGAATGGTAAAGGAAAATGATCCTTCCTGGTGGCTATATTGTGCCTTCTGTAGTCAATACACATACGCCACCCTGTAACTGTTCTTGTAGGAACCAGTTCATTCTTTTCATTATGAACCACTGTCATGCCTCCCTTCTTGGGGACAACGTGGACAGGGCTCACCCAAGGGCTATCAGAAATAAGATAAATAATCCCATCCTCTAGTAACTTAGTGACCTCTTTCTGCACCACCTCCTTCATGGCTGGATTTAGCCGCCTCTGTGGTTGAACCATTGGCTTAGCATCTTCCTCCAATAGGATCTTGTGCATGCATCTTGCTGGGCTAATGCCCTTAAGATCACCTATGGACCACCCAAGAGCTGTCTTGTGTGTCCTTAGCACTTCAATTAGTGCTTTCTCTTCCTGTGGATTTAAAGTAGAGCTTATGATCACTGGAAAAGTGTCACCCTCTCCCAGAAATGCATATTTTAGGGATGGTGGTAGTGGTTTGAGCTCGGGTTTAGGAGGCTTATTCTCTTCCTGAGGGATTTTTAGAGGTTCTTTTATTTCCTCTGATTCCTCAGGCTGAACATCTTTAAAGATGTCCTCTAGTTTTGATTCGAAACTTTCAGTTATATTGACCTCCTCCACCAAAGAGTCAATGATATCAGCGCTCATGCAGTCATTTGGGGTGTCTGGATGCTGCATAGCTTTGACAACATTCAACTTAAACTCATCCTCATTGACTCTCAGGGTCAATTCCCCTTTTTGGACGTTAATGAGGGTTCGTCCAGTTGCTAGGAAAGGTCTTCCTAGAATGAGAGTTGCACTCTTGTGCTCCTCCATTTCCAGCACTACAAAGTCAGTGGGAAAGGCAAATGGCCCAACCTTGACAATCATGTCCTCAATTACGCCTTATGGATATTTAATGGAGCCATCAGCAAGTTGGAGGCATATTCGGGTTGGTTTGACTTCTTCAGTCAAGCCAAGCTTTCTGATAGTGGATGCAGATATTAAGTTGATACTTGCCCTAAGATCACATAGAGCTTTCTTGGTACAAGTACCCTCTAATGTGCATGGTATCATAAAGCTTCCAGGATCTTTAAGCTTCTCTGGTAAGCTCTTTAAAATGACTGCACTGCATTCTTCAGTGAGAAAAACTTTTTCAGTTTCTCTCCAATCCTTCTTATGACTTAAGATCTCTTTCATGAACTTAGCATAAGAGGGTATTTGCTCAAGTGCCTCTGCAAACAGAATCTTTATTTCAAGAGTCCTGAGATAGTCTGCAAAACGGGCAAATTGTTTGTCTTGTTCCGCTTGGTGGAGTTTCTGAGGATAAGGCATCTTGGCTTTATACTCTTCGACCTTTGTTGCTGCAGGTTTATTTCCTACAGAACTGGTTGGAGAAGCCTGCTTAAGGGGGTTGTTATCAGCACTTGCAAGTGTCTGACCCCTTTGTGGCGTTTGAACGCCAGGATTGGGTGCTTTTTGGGCGTTTAACGCCAGATTGCAACCCTTTTCTGGCGTTTGAACGCCAGAATTGGCTACCCATTGGGTGTTTAACGCCACTTTCTTACCCTTTTCTGGTGTTTGAACGCCAGAATCATTCCTCTCTGGGCTCTTACTGTCCTCAGAGGGATTTTGGGTAGTTGGTTGGTTATCCTCTGTCAGTTGTTCCTTTCTTAGCTTTCTGCTGCTTTGAGTTGATACATTCAATGTCTTTCCACTCCTTAATTTAACAGCTTGGCATTCTTCTGTTATCTGTTTAGATAGTTGCTGTCTTGTCTGATTCAATTGTGCTTCCATATTCTTGTTAGCATTTTTAGTGTCTTGGAGCATCTCTTTAAATTCTGCTAATTGTTTTGTCATAAGGAGTAATTGTTGATTAAGCTCAATAATCTGTTCTTGAGGATTAGGATCAGTAATTACTACCCTGACCTCTTCCTTTATGTAGGACTCACTGCTAGAGTACAAATGTTGATTTCTAGCAACAGTATCTATGAGTTCTTGAGCCTCTTCAATCGTCTTTCTCATGTGTATAGATCTACCAGCTGAGTGGTCTAAAGACATCTGAGTTTTTTCTGTAAGCCCATAGTAGAAGATGTCTAACTGTACCCACTCTGAAAATATTTCAGAGGGGCATTTCCTTAGCATACCTCTGTACCTCTCCCAGGCATTATAAAGGGATTCATTATCCTCTTGTTTAAAGCCTTGGATGTCCAGCCTCAGCTGTGTCATCCTTTTTAGAGGGTAAAATTGATTCAGGAATTTGTCTGATAACTGTCTCCATGTTTTTATGCTTGCTGTGGGTTGGTTATTTAACCACCTCTTAGCTTGATCTTTTACAGCAAATGGAAACAGTAATAATCTGTAGACATCCTGATCCACTTCTTTATCACATACTGTGTCAGCAATTTGTAAGAACTGTGTCAGAAACTCAGTAGGTTCTTCCTGTGGAAGACCGGAATACTGGATATTTTGCTGCACCATGATAATGAGTTGAGGATTTAGCTCAAAACTGCTTGCTTTGATGGGAGGTATACAGATGCTACTCCCATATGCAGCTGTAATGGGGTTAGCATATGACCCCAGAGTCCTTCTGGACTGCTCAATTCCACTTAGGTCCATGATGGAGAAAGGAAGATGATGTGGATTGCAAGTAAATTATATTTTTATTTTTTATTTTTTATTTTATTTAATTAAAAGTGACCGAAAATAATAAAGTAAAATAAATGGAAAATAAAATAAAATTTTGAAAACTAAAAGAAAATAAAATCAAAGCAAATTGAAAACTAAATTAATTAATTAATTAAAAAAATTTTGGAATTAGCAATTAAAAAGATATGATTGAAAATTATTTTGAAAAAGATATGATTGAGAAGATATGATTGCAATTAAAAAAATGATTGAAAAGATATGATTGAAGAAATTAAAAAGATTTGATTTTTGAAAAAAATTTGAAAAGATCAATTTTTGAAATTAGAATTTTGACTTGACTAAAAAAATATGATTTTGAAAATATTTGACTAATTTAATGCAAAATTTCGAAAATTATGAATAAAATAAGGAAATGATATTTTTTTATTTTTAAATTTTAATGAGGAAAGAGAAAAACAACAAAACGACACTAAACTTAGAAATTTTAGATCAAAACAAAGAGAACAAACAAGAAAACTTTGAATGTCAAGATGAACACCAAGAACAATTTTTTTTTTAATTTTTAAGTGAATAAAAGCACAAAAGACACCAAACTTAAAATTTTTAGAAAATCAAACACAAATTTTCGAAAATTTAAAGGAAAACACAAAGAAGACACCAAACTTAGAATTTTTAAAGATCAAGAAACAACTAAGACTATGCAAATTCGAAAAATTAAAAGAAAGTAAAAGCATGCAATTGACACCAAACTTAAAATACAAAACTAAACTCAAATAAAAGACTCTAAACCAACAAAAATAAAATATTCCTAATCTAAGCAACAAGATAAACCGTCAGTTGTCCAAACTCGAACAATCCCTGGCAACGGCGCCAAAAACTTGGTGCACGAAATCACAATCACACTTTTGCAATTCCGCACAACTAACCAGCAAGTGCATTGGGTCGTCCAAGTAATACCTTACGTGAGTAAGGGTCGATCCCACGGAGATTGTCGGCTTGAAGCAAGCTATGGTTATCTTGTAACTCTTAGTCAGGATATCAATAATTTTCAGATTTAATTGTAAAAAGTAAAAGAACATGAAATAAATACTTGTTTTGTAGTAATGGAGAATAGGATGAGGTTTTGGAGATGCTATATCTTCGGAATCTCTGCTTTCCTACTGTCTTCTTCTTCATGCACGCAAGCCTCCTTCCATGGTAAGCTGTATGTTGGGTCTCACCGTTGTCAATGGCTACCTCCCGTCCTCTCAGTGAAAATGTTCAACGCGCTCTGTCACAGCACGGCTAATCATCTGTCGGTTCTCGATCATGTCGGAATAGAATCCAGTGATTCTTTTGCGTCTATCACTAACGCCCAACACTCGTGAGTTTGAAGCTCGTCACAGTCATTCAATCCTCGAATCCTACTCGGAATACCACAGACAAGGTTTAGACTTTCCAGATTCTCAAGAATGGCCGCCAATAGGTTCTAGCTTATACCACGAAGATTCTGATTAAGGAATCCAAGAGATACACACTCAAACGAAGGTAGAACGGAGGTGGTTGTCAGGCACACGTTCATAGGTGAGAATGGTGATGAGTGTCACGGATCATCACATTCATCAGGTTGAAGAACAAGTGGTATCTTAGAATGAAAGCAAGCGTGATTGAATGAAAAACAGTAGTAATTGCATTAATCCATCAAGACACAGCAGAGCTCCTCACCCCCAACCATGAGGTTTAGAGACTCATGTCGTAGAAGATACAATATGAAACGTGTAAAATGTCATGAGATGAAGATACAATAGCAAAAAGTCCTATTTATAGTGAACTAGTGACCTAGGGTTTACAAGAATGAGTAAATGACGTAAAAATCCACTTCCGGGGTCCACTTGGTGTGTGCTTGGGCTGAGCATTGAAGCTTTCATGTGTAGAGACTTTTCTTGGAGTTAAACGCCAGCTTTTGTGCCAGTTTGGGCGTTTAACTCCAACTTTTGTGCCAGTTCCGGCGTTAAACGCCGGGAATTCTGAAGCTGATTTGGAACGCCAGTTTGGGCCATCAATTCTTGAGCAAAGTATGGACTATTATATATTTCTGGAAAGCCCAGGATGTCTACTTTCCAACGCAATTAAGAGAGCGCCAATTGGGGTTCTGTAGCTCCAGAAAATCCACTTCGAGTGCAGGGAGGTCAGAATCCAACAGTATCTGTAGTCCTTTTTCAGCCTCTGAATCAGATTTTTGCTTAGGTCCCTCAATTTCAACCAGAAAATACCTGAAATCACAGAAAAACACACAAACTCATAGTAAAGTCCAGAAATGTGATTTTTAATTAAAAAATAATAAAAACATAATAAAAACTAACTAAAACATACTAAAAATATACTAAAAACAATGCCAAAAAGCGTATAAATTATCTGCTCATCATCTGTGGCGCTTTGAGTAGGATTGCCAAGAGAATGACTTGCCAGCACTTCACCCTTCGTCAGATTGGATGACCACGGCCAATGGCGTTCAATCTATAGCAGAGGAGATCAATGACCACGGCCCATGGCGTTGATCACATACAGCCTACCATATATGAGATCACTCACAATGAGAGAAGATAGTACTACCAGAATTAATTCAGAAAGGCTAAGCAACTCCAACCCTTAACTATTCTCTTTTCATAGTTTACACAACTTTTGAGTTCTAATTACTCATTTTCTCTATTTCCATTACTGACTTTACTTGATATAACAAGTAATTTATACAATATTAAAACACGTTAAATCTGTCTGATCTGTCTGACTAAGACCTGCAGGATAACCATAGCTTGCTTCAAACCACAATCCTCGTAGGATCGACCCTGACTCGTTCAACTATTACTTGGACGACCTTGTGCACTTGCTGGTACAACAGTACGAAGGTGTCGGGATTCGTGCTACCAAGTTTTTGCCGCCGTTGCCGGAGATTGTTGAGTTTGGACAACTGCTGGATTGTCTTGCTCCCTAGATCAAGTAATTTTTATTTTATTTGAGTCTCTTAATTTTTGTTTTCTTCTTCCTTAATTTTCGAAAATTTTAAAGCTTTTTCCAAAAACCTTTTTTTCAAAAAGTTTATTTTCAAGCATCCTTAGCTTTTTGTTTGAGTGTCTTTGCTTGTGATCTTGTTGAGTCTTTTATTTTTATTTTCTTCTTCAAATTTTTTGAAAAAAAATTTTTCAAAATTAATTTTTATTTATTTATTTTCTTTGTTTAATCTTTGTTCTTATTTTTAGTCTTTTGTGCTTGTTCTTGCTTGAATTTTTCGTTTTCTTCAAAGCTTTCTTTCAAAAAATTCCAAAAATATTTTCTTTGGTTAAATCTTGTTTCAATTTTTAAGTTTGGTGTTTTCTTGTTGTTTTTCTTTAATTTCTGAAAATTTCTTTTTAGTTTTCTAAAAATTTTAAGTTTGGTGTTCTTTATGTGTTCTTGTGTTCTTTAAATTTCTTTGAGTCTTGTTCTTCATGTTCTTGTTAGTCTTCAGATTATTCTTGTGTTTTGTTTGTATTTTGATCTTAAAATTTTTAAGTTTGGTGTCCCATTGTATTTTTTTTCCAAATTTTCAAAAATTGGGTGCACTAGATCTAAAAATTTTAAGTTTGGTGTCTTTTACTTGTTTTTCTCCCTCTTCATTAAATTCAAAAATAAAAAATATCTTTTCTATTTTTATCTTAACCTTTTTTTCAAAATTTTTAACTAAAAATTCAGATTTTAATTTTAAAATTTTTATCTTATCTTATGTTAGATTTAAATTTCAAAAATCAAATCTTTTCAAAATCATATCTTTTCAAAATTTTATCTTACCTTATTTCAAAATTCAAAATTTAAAATTCAAATTTTAATTTTCAAAACCAAAGTTCAAAATTTCAAAATTCAAGTTTTCAAAATTCAATTTTCAAATTTTAAAATATCAATTTTTCAAAAATTCAAAACTTTAAGATTTCAAAATTTCAAATTTCAAATTCAATTCTCAAAAATTCAAAATTTAAAGTTCAAAATTCAATTTTCAATTTCACATTTCAAAATTTTAATTTTAATTTTCAAATATTAAATCCAAATCTCTTTTTAATTAATTGTTTGTCTTCTCTCTCTTCTTTTTTCAAACTTCCTAACTAACTCTTCTACTTTTCTCTTTTCTTTTTCGAATTAAATTCTTTTTTATTTTTATTAATTAATTTTAATTTCGGTTTAAATAAATAAATAAAATAAAAACAAAAAATATTTTAATTATTGTTTATCTTCTCTACTTCTATCTCTTCTTCTACTCCTTCTATCTTTTTCCTTCTTCATCGTCTACCTTTCTTAATGATAAACCCAAGTGGGAATGAAGAGTTCAGAAGAACTCTGGGATTTTATACAAATCCCACTACTGACTTCTATGGAAGAAGTATTAGCATACCTCACATCAGAGTTAGTAGCTTTGAACTCAACCCTCAACTTATTACTTTGGTGCAGCAGAACTGCCAGTATTCTGGGCTTCCTCAGGAAGAACTTACAGAATTCCTGACAGATTTTTTAAGGATTTCCGACACAGTACACAGTGAGGGAGTAAACCAAGATGTCTACAGATTATTGCTTTTTCCTTTTACTGTAAAGGACCAAGCAAAAAGGTAGTTGGATAACCAGCCTAAAGCTAGTTTAAAAACTTGGAAACAGTTGGTGGATAAGTTTTTTAAATCAATACTTCCCCCCAAAAAAGATGACCCAGCTAAGGCTGGACATCCAAGGCTTCAAACAAGGAGAGAGTAAATCTCTTTATGATGTCTGCGAGAGGTATACGAGGATGCTAAGAAAATGGCCCACTGAAATGTTTTCAAAATGGGTATAGTTAAACATCTTCTACTATGGGCTTTCAGACATGGCTAGAATGTCTTTGGACCACTCTACTGGTGGTTCCATACACATGAGAAAGACCATTGGAGAGGCTCAAGATCTTATTAAGACAGTTGCCACTAATCAACATCTGTACTCATCTCCTGAGGCCTCTATAAAAGGAAAGGTTAAGGTAGTAGCTGTCGAACCTAACCCTCCAGAGCAGGATGGCCTATTGACTCAGCAACTACATGCCCTTGCCCAGTAACTGCTGGAACTGCAAGAGGCTTTGTGAGAAACTCAGGCTTCTAACAGAAATGTAGAAGCTCAGTTGAGTCAAACAAGGCAGCAGTTATCCAAGCAGATAACAGATGAATGCCAGGCTATTCAACTGAGGAGTGGGAAAACCTTAAGTACCCAACCTCAATACAATAAGAATGAAAAGCCCATAGAGGATGACCAGGTCTCTGCACAAGATAACTTTGGGCATTTTAACGCCCAGAGAGGTATCCCTCTTGGCATGAACGCCAGGAAAGGGCAGAGACTAGGTGTTCAAACACCCAGAGAGGTATCTGATGAGCGGATAATTTGTACACTTTTTGGCATTGTTTTTAGTATGTTTTTAGTATCTTTTAGTTAGTTTTTAGTATATTTTTATTAGTTTTTAATTAAAATTCACTTTTCTGGACTTTACTATGAGTTTGTGTGTTTTTCTGTAATTTCAGGTATTTTCTGACTGAAATTGAAGGTTCTGAGCAAAAATCTGATCCAGAGACTGAAAAGGACTGCAGATGCTGTTGGATTCTGACCTCCCTTCACTCGAAGCGGATTTTCTGGAGCTACAGAAGCCCAATTGGCGCGTTCTTAACGGCGTTGGAAAGTAGACATCCAGGGCTTTCCCGCAATATATAATAGTCCATACTTTGCCCAAGATTTGATGGCCCAAACCTGCGTAGCAAACCGGCCTCAGAAATTCCAGCGTTAAACGCCGGAACTGGCATAAAACTTGGAGTTAAACGCCCAAACTGGCATGAGAACTGGCGTTTAACTCCAGAAAACGTCTCTACACATAAAAGCTTCAATGCTCAGCCCAAGCACACACCAAGTGGGCCCGGAAGTGGATTTTTCTGTCATTTACTCATTTCTGTAAACCTTAGGATACTAGTTTACTACTTATAGAACCTTTTGACTTTGTAATCGAGAAGGAATGCGACCTTATGACATTGTACACCTTTTCTTCCACAGCATGAGTCTCTAAACCCCATGGTTGGGGGTGAGGAGCTCTGCTGTGTCTTGATGGATTAATGCAATTACTACTGTTTCTCATTCAATCATGCTTGCTTCCATTCTAAGATAATACTTGTTCTTAATCCGGATGAATGTGATGATCAGTGACAATCATCATCATTCTCAACTATGAACATGTGCCTGACAACCACCTCTGTTCTACCTTAGATTAAGTAGTTATCTCTTGGATTCTTTTATCGGAATCTTCGTGGTATAAGCTAGACTGATGGCGGCATTCAAGAGAATCCGGAAGGTCTAAACCTTGTCTGTGGTATTCTGAGTAGGATTCAATGACTGAATGACTGTGACGTGCTTCAATCTCCTGAAGGCGGGGCGTTAGTGACAGACGCCAAAAGAATCACTGGATTCTACTCCGGTCTGATTGAGAACCGACATATGGAATGCCGTGCCGTGACAGGGCATTAGGAATCGTTCCAATGAGAGGATGGGAGGTAGCCACTGACAACGGTGAAACCCTACACACAGCTTGCCATGGAAGGAGACTTGCGTGTTTGATGAAGAAGACAGTAGGAAAGCAGAGATTCAGAAGATGGAGCATCTCCAAACCTCAACCTATTCTCCATTACTGCAAAACAAGTAACCATTTCATGTTCTTTTGCTTTTCACAATCAATCCTGATAATTTCTGATATCCTGACTAAGATTTACAAGATAACCATAGCTTGATTCAAGCCGACAATCTCCGTGGGATCGACCCTTGCTCACGCAAGGTATTACTTGGACGACCCAGTGCACTTGCTGGTTAGTTGTGCGGGATTGCAAAAGTGTTATTGCAATTTCGTGCACCAAGTTTTTGGCGCCGTTGCCGGGGAATTGTTCGAGTTTGGACAACTGACGGCTTGTCTTGTTGCTTAGATTAGGACTGTTTTATTTTTGTTGGTTTAGAGTCTTTTAGTTGAGTCTAGTTTCATATTTTAAGTTTGGTGTCATTTGCATGCTTTTGTTTTTCTTTTTGACTTTCAATTTTTGCATGCTCTTAGTCCCTTTTTGATTCATAAAAGTTCTAAGTTTGGTGTCCTCTTTGTGTTTTTCCTTTAAAATTTTCGAAAAAAAATCGTGTTTGATTTTCTAAAATTTTAAGTTTGGTGTCATTTTGTGTTTTTCTCTTTCCTCTTTTTAAAAAAAATCAAATCTTTTTCATAAAAACTTTTCAATCATATCTTCTTAATTGCTGTTTTCAAAATCTTTTTAATTAACTAATTGATTCAGTTCTCAATTTGCTTTGATCTTATTTTCTTTCTAACTTTCGAAATCTTATTTTATTTTCCTTTTGACTTTCAAATTTTTATTTTAAATTTCCTTTTTGTTTTTATTTTTATTTTTCGATTATTTCAAAAAAAAAAAACAAACAAAATTTATCTCTTTGCAATTGTTATCATTTCCCTTTTGTCCATTATGGACTTAAGTGGAATTAACCAGTCCAGAAGGACTCTGGGGTCCTATGCCAACCCCAATACAGCTGCATATGGGAGTAGCATCTGTGTACCTCCCATCAAAGCAAGCAGCTTTGAGCTAAACCCTCAACTCATTATCATAGTGCAGCAAAATTGCCAGTATTCCGGTCTTCCAGAGGAAGAACCTACTGAGTTTCTGGCACAGTTCTTACAAATTGCTGACACAATACATGATAAAGAGGTAGATCAGGATGTCTATAGACTGTTACTGTTTCCATTTGCTGTAAAAGATCAAGCAAAAAGGTGGTTGAATAACCAACCTACAGCAAGCATAAAGACATGGAAACAGTTATCAGAAAAATTCCTGAATCATTTTTACCCTCCAAAAAGGATGACACAGCTAAGGCTGGACATCCAAGGCTTTAAACAAGAGGATAATGAATCCCTTTATGATGCCTGGGAGAGGTATAGAGGTATGCTCAGAAAATGCCCCTCTGAAATGTTTTCAGAGTGGGTACAGTTAGACATCTTCTACTATGGGCTTACAGAAAAAGCTCAGATGTCTTTAGACCACTCAGCTGGTGGATCTATACACATGAGGAAGACAATTGAAGAAGCTCAAGAGCTTATAGACATTGTTGCTAGAAACCAATACTTATACTCTAGCAAGGAATTCGTTCCACAAGAAGAGGTCATGGCAGTAGTCAATGATCCTGATCCTCAAGAACAGATGAATGAGCTTAATCAACAATTGCTCCTGATGACAGAACAGTTAGCAGAATTTAAAGAAATGCTCCATGATACTAAGGTTGCTAACAAGAGCATAGAACTGCAGTTGAATCAAGCAAAACAGCAAATATCTAAACAAATAACAGAAGAATGTCAAGCAGTTCAACTGAGGAGTGGGAAAACACTGAATGCCACTGCTCAAAAGAGCAAGAAGTCAATTAAGGAACAGTTGACAGAGGATGACCAAGCCAATGTTCAAAATCCCTCTGAGGACAGTAAGAGCCCAGAGAGGAATATTATTGGCGTTCAAACGCCAGAAAGGGAAGGAAAGTTGGCGTTAAACGCCCATTCCTTGCCCAATACTGGCGTTCAAACGCCAGAACAGGGAGGAAAGCTGGCGTTAAACGCCCATTCCCTGCCCAGTTCTGGCGTTCAAACGCCAGAAAAGGGGGAGAAGTTGGCGTTTAACGCCCAAACTTCATCCACTCCTGGCGTTCAAACGCCCAAGGAGAATCAGGCACCTGAGAGTTCTGATGATTATCCCCCTAACAAGGCCTCTTCAACCATTTCTGTAAGGAATAAACCTGCAGCATCTAAGGTTGAAGAATATCAAGCCAAGATGCCTTATCCTCAGAAACTCCGCAAAGCGGAACAGGATAAGCAATTTGCCCGCTTTGCAGACTATCTAAGGACTCTTGAAATAAAGATTCCGTTTGCAGAGGCACTTGAGCAAATACCCTCTTATGCTAAGTTCATGAAGGAAATCTTAAGTCATAAGAAGGATTAGAGAGAAACTGAAAAAGTGTTTCTCACTGAAGAATGCAGTGCAGTCATTCTAAAAAGCTTACCAGAAAAGCTTCAAGATCCTGGAAGCTTTCTGATACCATGCACATTAGAAGGCACTTGCACCAAGACAGCTTTATGTGATCTTGGAGCAAGCATCAATCTAATACCTGCATCCACTATCAGAAAGCTTGGGTTGATTGAAGAAGTCAAACCAACCAGGATATGCCTCCAACTTGCTGATGGCTCCATTAAACACCCATCAGGCATAATAGAGGACATGATTGTAAAGGTTGGGCCATTTGCCTTTCCAACTGACTTTGTGGTGCTGGAAATGGAGGAGCACAAGAGTGCAACTCTCATTCTAGGAAGACCCTTCCTAGCAACTGGACGAACTCTCATTGATGTACAAAAAGGGAAAGTAACCCTGAGAGTCAATGAGGATGAGTTCAAGTTGAATGCTGTAAAAGCTATGCAGCATCCAGACACACCAGAGGACTGTATGGATGCTGACATTATTGACTCTCTGGTAGAAGAGATCAATATGGCTGAAAGCCTAGAATCAGAGCTTGAGGACATCTTCAAAGATGCTCAAACTGATCAGGAAGAGCCAGAGGAGGCAAAGGAATTTTCAAAAATTCCTCAGGAGGAGGATAAGCCTCCTAAGCCTGAACTCAAACCACTACCATCATCCCTGAAATATGCATTTCTGGGAGAGGGTGACACTTTTCCAGTGATTATAAGCTCAGCTTTAAATCCACAGGAAGAGGAAGCACTGATTAAAGTGCTAAGGACACAAGACAGCTCTTGGGTGGTCCATCAGTGATCTCAAGGGCATTAGCCCAGCTAGATGCATGCACAAGATCCTATTGGAGGATAATGCCAAACCAGTGGTTCAACCACAGAGGAGGTTAAATCCTGCCATAAAGGAGGTGGTGCAGAAAGAGGTCACTAAATTACTAGAGGCTGGGATCATTTATCCTATTTCTGATAGCCCCTGGGTGAGCCCTGTCCAAGTTGTTCCCAAAAAGGGAGGCATGACAGTGGTTCATAATGAAAAAAATGAACTGGTTCCCACAAGGACAGTCACAGGGTGGCGCATGTGTATTGACTACAGAAGGCTCAATACAGCCACCAGAAAGGATCATTTTCCTTTACCATTCATAGACCAAATGCTAGAAAGACTAGCTGGCCATGATTATTACTGCTTTTTGGATGGCTATTCAGGCTACAACCAAATTGCAGTAGACCCTCAGGACCAAGAGAAAACAGCATTCACCTGCCCTTCAGGCGTGTTTGCCTATAGGAGAATGCCTTTTGGTCTGTGCAATGCACCTGCAACCTTCCAAAGGTGCATGCTCTCTATCTTCTCAGATATGGTAGAGAAATTTCTGGAAGTCTTCATGGATGACTTCTCAGTATATGGAGACTCATTTAGCTCCTGTCTTAACCACCTATCACTTGTCCTGAAAAGATGCCAAGAGACTAACCTGGTTTTAAACTGGGAGAAATGTCACTTTTTGGTGACTGAAGGAAATGTCCTTGGGCACAAAATTTCAAGCAGGGGAATAGAGGTGGATAAGGCAAAGGTAGAGGTAATTGAAAAATTACCACCACCTGCCAATGTTAAGGCAATCAGAAGCTTTCTGGGACATACAGGATTTTACAGAAGGTTTATCAAGGATTTTTCGAAAATTGCCAAACCTCTGAGTAATCTGCTAGCTGCTGACACTCCATTTATCTTTGATAATGAGTGTCTGCAGGCATTTGAGACCCTGAAAGCTAAGCTGGTCACAGCACCAGTTATCTCTGCACCAGATTGGGCATTACCATTTGAATTAATGTGTGATGCCAGTGATCATGCCATTGGTGCAGTGTTGGGACAGAGGCATAATAAACTTCTGCATGTCATTTATTATGCCAGCCGTGTTCTAAATGACGCACAGAAGAATTACACAACCACAGAAAAAGAATTACTTGCAGTGGTTTATGCCATTGACAAGTTTAGATCCTACCTAGTAGGATCCAAAGTGATTGTGTACACTGACCATGCTGCTCTTAAATACTTACTCACAAAGCAGGATTCAAAACCCAGGCTTATCAGATGGGTGTTGCTTCTGCAAGAGTTTGATATAGAAATAAGAGACAGAAAAGGGACAGAGAATCAGGTAGCTGATCATCTGTCCAGAATAGAGCCAGTAGTTGGGGCGTCCCTCCCTTCTGCTGAGATTTCTGAGACTTTCCCAGATGAGCAATTATTTGCCATTCAGGAAGCTCCATGGTTTGCAGACATTGCAAACTATAAAGCTGTGAGGTTCATACCCAAGGAGTACAGTTACATGCAGAGAAAGAAATTAATTTCATATGCCAAGTACTACCTTTGGGATGAACCATATCTCTTTAAGAGATGTACTGACGGAGTGATCCGCAGGTGTGTACCCAGAGAAGAAGCACAGAGGATCCTATGGCACTGCCATGGATCACAGTATGGAGGACATTTTGGAAGTGAGCGAACAGCCACTAAAGTCCTCCAATGTGGCTTCTACTGGCCTACTCTCTATAAAGATTCCCGAGAGTTTGTGCGTAACTGTGACAGTTGCCAAAGAGCTGGTAACCTGCCTCATGGATATGCCATGCCTCAACAAGGGATATTAGAGATAGAGCTGTTTGATGTATGGGGAATTGACTTCATGGGGCCATTCCCACCATCATACTCAAACACTTACATTCTGGTGGCAGTGGACTATGTATCTAAGTGGGTAGAAGCAATTGCTACGCCCACTAATGATACTAAGACCGTACTGAAATTCCTCCAGAAGAACATTTTCAGCAGATTTGGCGTTCCCAGAGTGCTAATCAGTGATGGGGGCACTCATTTCTGCAATAAACAACTATACTCTGCTATGGTCAGATATGGAATTAGCCACAAAGTGGCAACTCTGTATCATCCACAGACAAATGGGCAAGCAGAGGTCTCTAACAGAGAACTAAAAAGAATCCTAGAACGGACTGTAATGGCCCGAAGAAAGGATTGGGCAAAGAGCTTGGATGATGCTCTGTGGGCATACAGAACAGCATTCAAGACTCCTATAGGCACCTCTCCATACCAATTGGTGTATGGGAAGGCCTGTCATTTGCCTGTGGAACTGGAACATAAAGCCTACTGGGCAACCAGATTCCTAAACATGGATGCACAGTTAGCTGGTGAAAAAAGACTGCTACAGCTGAATGAGCTAGAGGAGTTCAGACTCAATGCCTTTGAAAATGCAAAAATTTATAAGGAAAAGGCAAAGAAATGGCATGACAGGAAATTGTCAACCAGAGTCTTTGAGCCAGGACAAAAAGTTCTGCTCTTCAACTCTAGGCTCAAACTGTTTCCAGGAAAACTCAAATCCCGTTGGGGGGGTCCATATGTGATTACAGGAGTGTCACCATATGGATATGTTGAGCTTCAAGATATTGATTCTGATAAGAAGTTCATTGTTAATGGACAGAGAATCAAACATTATCTTGAAGGAAACTTTGAGCAGGAGTGCTCAAAACTGAGACTAGAGTGATTCTCAGTGAAAGTCCAGCTAAAGACAGTAAAGAAGCGCTTACTGGGAGGCAACCCAGTCATTAGTAGGTTGTATGATTTGTTCTTACAGAGGCAAATATCAAAAAATGAAGGAATTCACAGAGTTACAGAAGGATTCAGCTCAAAAAGCAGAGAAAATGAGCTTACTGGCGAAAAAACGCCAGTAAGGTGCATTTTGGGCGTTAAACGCCAGAATGGGTACCATTCTGGGCGTTTAACGCCAGTAATGGTACCATTTTGGGCGTTAAACGCCAGAATGGGTACCATTCTGGGCGTTTAACGCCAGGTGTGCAGCATCACTGGGCGTTCAGAAAAACGCCCAGTGAGGAAGGTTTTCTGGCGTTTAACGCCAGCCAGGGTACCTGGCTGGGCGTTAAACGCCCAAAAAGGGTGCCAAGTGGGCGTTAAACGCCAGAATGGGTGCCATTCTGGGCGTTTAACGCCAGAAAGGTGGGGGGACCACATTTTGTTTTCAACTCAAATTTTTTCAAACTTTCCTCTTTTTACCCATAATCTTCTACATAAATGCACTTCAACCTTTCATCATTCACTTTCAAATCTTCACAAATCAAAAACCATTCTTCAAATCTATTTCAAATAATCTCAAATCTTCTTCAAAAACTCACCCTTTTCTCAATTTTTTCAAAATCTTTTCAAATTTCCTTTTAAATCTCTCTTTTGTTTTCGAAATTCTCCTCCCCCCACTCTATAAATGAACGTTCCTCACCCCTCCTTCCTCACACCATTCGAATTTCCTCTCTCTCTCTCTCTCTCTTCTCTTCTTTCCTTTCTTTTTGCTTGAGGACAAGCAAAACCTCTAAGTTTGGTGTGCTTTTCCGTGATCACTAAGCTAAGATCTATCAAGATCATGGCTCCCAAGGGAAAACAAACCAACTCAAGAGGAAAGAAAGAGACTAATCCAAAGAATCTTTGGAATGAAGACAAGTTCTTAACCAAAGAACATGAAGACCATTATCACAAAATAATGGGTCTGAGGTCAGTGATCCCGGAAGTTAAATTTGATCTGAAAGAAGATGAATATCCGGAGATCCAAGAGCAAATTCGAAACAGAGGTTGGGAAGTTCTGACCAATCCTGAGACAAAGGTTGGAAGGAACATGGTTCAGGAATTCTACTCAAATCTGTGGCTAACAGATAAGCAAAGAATGACTGGAACCGCTTACCATACCCACAGAACCATGGTCAGAGGGAAAGTTATGTACTTCCATCTGGACAAAATAAGAGAAATCTTCAAACTACCTCAACTACAAGATGATCCTGATTCCTTCAATAGGAGGATGGTGAGAGTAGATAAAGGTTTGGATCAAGTTCTAGAGGACATCTGCCTCCCTGGGACTAAGTGGATAACCAATTCAAAGGGTGTCCCAAACCAACTCAAGAGGGGAGACCTCAAGCCAATTGCAAGAGGTTGGCTAGACTTTATTGGGCGTTCCATATTGCCCACTAGCAACCGTTCTGAGGTCACCATCAAGAGAGCAGTGATGATTCACTGCATTATGCTTGGAAAAGAAGTGGAGGTTCATCATGTAATTGCTTGTGAGATCTACACCATTGCAAATAAGAATTCCACTGAGGCCAAACTGGCTTACCCAAGCTTGATTTCCTTGCTCTGTAAAGAGGCTGGGGTGAAGATGGGAGTAGATGAGTTCATACCCATTGAACACCCAATCACCAAGAAGTCAATGGAAGGACAAGTGCAAGACAACTCCATCAAGAGGAGGGCGCAGGAATTCCTCCCTGAATTCCCAAGAATTGACTACTGGTCCAGCCTAGAAGCATCTATTAACAAGCTGCAAGAGACTATGGAGCAACTGAAGGAAGAACAGCAGAATCAGAATTGCATGCTCTGCAAATTGCTGAAGGAACAAGAGAAGCAGGGGCGTGAACTCCAAGAGTTAAAACGCCAAAAGCTCTCCTCTCAAGCTGAGGGAGCATCCACTTCTCAAAATCAAGGTTGTTGAGTCCTAACTCTGTGAAAACCTCTATCATTAGGAGCCTCTGTTTTTCGTTTTTTTATTTTCCTTTATTTTGTTTTTATTTTTCGTTTTTCTAGTCTCATTCTATATCTATTTTTGAGTCTTGTTTTTAATTCATAATTGATAAAATTAAAGTTATGCCTTAAAGTTATGAATGTCCTATGAATCCATCACCTCTCTTAAAAGAAAAATGCTTTAATCACAAAAGAACAAGAAGTACAGGGTTTCAAAATTTATCTCTGAAACTAGTTGAATTAGTTTGATGTGGGGACAATACTTTTTGTTTTCTGAATGAATGCTTGAATAGTGCATATGTCTCTTGAATTTGTTGTTTTTAAGAATGTTAAATTTGTTGGCTCTTGAAAGAATGAGGAGAAAGAGAACTGTTATTGAGGATCTGAAAATTCATCAAATTGATTCTTGAAGCAAGAAAAAGCAGTGAATACAAAAAAAAAATTTTCGAAAAAAAAAAGAGAAAAGAAAAAGAAAAAGAAAAGAAATAGAGTTGTGATCCAAGGCAACAAGAGTGTGCTTAAGAACCCTGGACACCTCTAATTGGGGACTTTAGCAAAGCTGAGTCACAATCTGAAAAGGTTCACCCAATTATGTGTCTGTGGCATGTGTGTATCCGGTGGTAATACTGGAAGACAGAGTGCTTTGGGCCACAGCCAAGATTCATATATTAGCTATGTTCAAGAATCATTATACTTAACTAGGAGAATCAATAACATTATCTGAGTTCTGAGTTCTCATAGATGCCAATCATTCTGAACTTCAAAGGATAGAGTGAGATGCCAAAACTGTTCGGAGGCAAAAAGCTACTAGTCCCGCTCATCTAATTGGAACTATGTTTCTTTGATATTTTGGAATCTATAGTATATTCTCTTCTTTTTATCCTATTTTGATTTTCAGTTGCTTGGGGACAAGCAACAATTTAAGTTTGGTGTTGTGATGAGCGGATAATTTGTACACTTTTTGGCATTGTTTTTAGTATGTTTTTAGTATCTTTTAGTTAGTTTTTAGTATATTTTTATTAGTTTTTAATTAAAATTCACTTTTCTGGACTTTACTATGAGTTTGTGTGTTTTTCTGTGATTTCAGGTATTTTCTGACTGAAATTGAAGGTTCTGAGCAAAAATCTGATCCAGAGACTGAAAAGGACTGCAGATGCTGTTGGATTCTGACCTCCCTGCACTCGAAGCGGATTTTCTGGAGCTACAGAAGCCCAATTGGCGCGCTCTCAACGGCGTTGGAAAGTAGACATCCAGGGCTTTCCAGCAATATATAATAGTCCATACTTTGCCCAAGATTTGATGGCCCAAACCTGCGTAGAAAACCGGCCTCAGAAATTCCAGCGTTAAACGCCGGAACTGGCATAAAACTTGGAGTTAAACGCCCAAACTGGCATGAGAACTGGCGTTTAACTCCAGAAAACGTCTCTACACATAAAAGCTTCAATGCTCAGCCCAAGCACACACCAAGTGGGCCCGGAAGTGGATTTTTCTGTCATTTACTCATTTCTGTAAACCTTAGGATACTAGTTTACTACTTATAGAACCTTTTGACTTTGTAATCGAGAAGGAATGTGACCTTATGACATTGTACACCTTTTCTTCCACAGCATGAGTCTCTAAACCCCATGGTTGGGGGTGAGGAGCTCTGCTGTGTCTTGATGGATTAATGCAATTACTACTGTTTCTCATTCAATCATGCTTGCTTCCATTCTAAGATAATACTTGTTCTTAATCCGGATGAATGTGATGATCAGTGACAATCATCATCATTCTCAACTATGAACATGTGCCTGACAACCACCTCTGTTCTACCTTAGATTAAGTAGTTATCTCTTGGATTCTTTATCGGAATCTTCGTGGTATAAGCTAGACTGATGGCGGCATTCAAGAGAATCCGGAAGGTCTAAACCTTGTCTGTGGTATTCTGAGTAGGATTCAATGACTGAATGACTGTGACGTGCTTCAATCTCCTGAAGGCGGGGCGTTAGTGACAGACGCCAAAAGAATCACTGGATTCTACTCCGGTCTGATTGAGAACCGACATATGGAATGCCGTGCCGTGACAGGGCATTAGGAATCGTTCCAATGAGAGGATGGGAGGTAGCCACTGACAACGGTGAAACCCTACACACAGCTTGCCATGGAAGGAGACTTGCGTGTTTGATGAAGAAGACAGTAGGAAAGCAGAGATTCAGAAGATGGAGCATCTCCAAACCTCAACCTATTCTCCATTACTGCAAAACAAGTAACCATTTCATGTTCTTTTGCTTTTCACAATCAATCCTGATAATTTCTGATATCCTGACTAAGATTTACAAGATAACCATAGCTTGATTCAAGCCGACAATCTCCGTGGGATCGACCCTTGCTCACGCAAGGTATTACTTGGACGACCCAGTGCACTTGCTGGTTAGTTGTGCGGGATTGCAAAAGTGTTATTGCAATTTCGTGCACCAGTATCCCTCTTGGCGTTGAACGCCAGGAAAGGGCAGAGATTGGGCGTTCAAATGCCCAAATGAGCAGCAGCATGGGCGTTGAACGCCCAAGAAAGGGAAGTCAGCCACTCAACCAAGGTTGATGATTATAAGGCTAAGATGCCATTTCCTCAGAAACTCTGTCAAGAGGAAAGGGACAAACAGTTTGCCCGCTTTGCAGAGTATCTCAGAACATTAGAGATAAAGATCCCATTTCAGAAGCTCTTGAACAGATACCTTCTTATGCAAAGTTCATGAAGGACATTCTAAGTCATAAGAAGGATTGGAGAGAGACACAAACAGTCCTCCTCACTAAGGAATGCAGTGCAATCATTCAAAACAACTTATCAGAGAAGCTTAAAGACCCTGGAAGCTTTATGATACCATGCGCTCTAGGTGATACTTGTACAAGGACATCTCTATGTGACCTTGGAGCAAGCATCAACCAAATACCTGTTTCTTTAATAAAGAAGCTCTGTTTGACTGAGGAAGTTAAACCAACCCGCATATGCCTTCAACTTGCTGATGGGTCTATTAAGATACCATCAGGACTAATAGAGGACATGATTGTCAGGGTTGGACCCTTTGCCTTTCCCATTAATTTTGTGGTATTAGACATGGAGGGGCATAAGAGTTCATCCCTTATCCTAGGAAGACCTTCCCTAGTTACAAGAGGGACCCTCATTGATGTTGAAAAGGGGGAAGTAACCCTAAGAGTAAATGAGGAAAAGTTCGTGCTGAATGCTGTCAAGGCTATGCAACATCCAGACATTCCTGAGGAATGCATAAGTATTGACCTCATTGATTCCCTGGTGGAAGAGGTCAACATGGCCGAAAGCCTCAAGGAAGAGCTAGATAATATCCTTGATGATACTTAGCCTGATTTAGAGGAACCTTTGGAAACCTCTGAGGAAAAGAAGAAGCCTCCAAAGCTTGAGCTTAAGCCATGACCTTTCTCCCTGAAATATGCATTTTTGGGAGAGGGAGATACCTATCCTGTGACCATAAGCTCTACACTAGAGTCACAGGAAGAAGAAGCACTAATTCAGGTGCTTAAAACACATAGTACCGCCCTTGGGTGGACTATAAGTGACCTTAAGGGCATTAGCTCGGCCCGATGCATGCATAAAATCCTGCTGGAGGATAATGCCAAACCAGTGGTGCAACCCAAAGGCGATTGAATCCAGTCATGAAGGAAGTAGTGAAGAAGGAAGTCACTAAGCTCTATGAGGCTGGGATTATTTATCCCATTTCTGATAGTCCATGGGTGAGTCCTGTCCAGGTTGTTCCTAAGAAGGGAGGAATGACAAAGGTTCATAATGAAAAGAATAAGCTGATCCCAAAAAGGACAGTTACAGGGTGGCATATGTACATTTACTACAGAAGACTCAATGATGCCACCAGGAAATATCACTTTCATTTACCCTTCATTAACCAAATGCTAGAGAGACTAGCAGGTCATGCTTTTTATTGTTTCTTAGATGGATATTCCGGGTACAATCAAATAGTAGTAGATCCACAAGATCAAGAGAAGACAGCATTCACATGTCCATCTAGCGTGTTCGCCTATAGACGAATGCCATTTGGCCTGTGCAATGCGCCTTCCACCTTTCAGAGATGCATCTTATCCATATTCTCTGATATGGTAGAGAAATTCCTTGAAGTATTCATGGATGACTTCTGATGCACGAAAACTTGTCTCTCAATAAATTTTCCTCGGCAAGTATACCGAATTGTCGTCAAGTAAAAACTCACAATAGAGTGAGGTCAAATCCCACAAGGATTAATTGGTTGAGAAACTTTAATTAGAGGAGTGTTCTAGTTGAACTGAGCTAAATTTGGATTGGGAATTGCAGAAATTAAATTGGCGGGAAAAGTAAATAAAAGGAATGTAAATTGCAGAATGTAAATAGCAGAAATTAAACTACAGAAAGTAAATTGTAGGAAATTAAATTCCAGAAACTTAAATGGGATTGGGAATGATTCAGCATAAATGAAACAACAGAATTAAAGAGAATGGGTAAGATCAGAAGTGGGAAAGCTCATTGGGTTCAGGAGATATTGCAATCCTCTGGATCAAGTTCATTCTCATCTCTTCCTCAATCAATGCATTCATTGATCTCTTGGCAATTTTAGGTGATTGATCCCAATTCCTTGGCAATCCAATCTCTCTAAGCTTGAACAATTGCCCAATTTCTTGATCTAATTGCTCATGGAAAGAGATGAAGTATGATCACTAATTATACCACATACCTTTCTAGGTCAAAGTATTGGTAGGATTACATGTCACGGTATCCATCCAAACCCCAATCTAGTCCAACATGAGAAAGCATTTCTAGCATGATTTTCTCATTCCTCTTCCAAGGTTCAGAGGAAATCCAAATATGAACAATTTCTCTTCCAAGACAATTGTTCGATTGGATGAAGATCGAAAGCTTTCTAGTAGATCAAGAGAAAAGAAAGAAGAAGAAGAATTAAAACTATTATTGATCCATTAAGTTACAACAGAGCTCCCTAACCCAATGAAGAGGGGTTTAGTTGTTCATAGCTCTAGGAATAGAAATTGAAAATGAAAAGTGCATTCCAAGTAACTGAAATTTCAGAGAAAGTAAATACAAAGTATTTCTAATTCTGCATCCCCAGATCCCAATCTCCACTCCCTCAACTCAAACTGTCTGCTATTTATACACTTTCTTCATTTGGTCTTCAATTCTTAGATGTGGGCCTTGGCCTTTGTTGAAGCAAGTTAAAGTGGGTCTCAATGATGTTGAGGAGGGGCGTTGGCAATTTAACGTTCATGCTCGCATGGGTGCCCATTTACAGTACAGTGGGTGAGAACATTGGTGATCAACGTTTATAGGAAAATGTTGAATCAAAAATTGCAAAATTAATAACTGAGCATTGCCTTCAACGTTTGACTTAACGTTGGTGTACCAACGTTCGCCCACTTGTGCGTATGCACACTGCCTTGTGCGTGCGCACACTTGCTATTTTTCTTCGTGTGCGTGCACACACAAGGCAGATTTTCAACTTAAATTTTAGAGAGCTCATCGCAGACGTTGGACCCAACGTTGGTTCACCAATGTTGCCTCCAACATTACATGCTTGTGCGTACGCACACTGCCTTGTGCATGCGTACACCTTGAATTTTTCTTCTTGTGCGTACACACACAATGTTCTGCGTATGCACACAAGGCATTTTGTCCAGCTCTAACTTTGAGAGTTATCGAAGACATTGGAGGTAACGTTGGTGAGCCAACGTTGCACCCCTTTTTTCCAGAATGTTGCCAGCAACATTGGTGAGCCAACGTTGGCCACCAATGTTGCTCTTTAACCCCTTCCTCAACGTTTGAGGCAATGTTGGTGAGCCAACTTTGGCCACCAACGTTGCTTCCTCTGCTCCTTTCCATACTTCTTCCTTGCTTCTCTTCACCTATCATCAACCAAACATATGCATCAAAACTTTGCCAAATTCACAAGATTTTGCATCATTTAGAGCAATCAACTAAATCTAGCATAAATCTCATGAAAATGCATCAATTTAATCATGTTTGATTGAATCACAGTATGCATGAAATCCTCATCCAATTACTTACTTATAACTTAAGAAAGTGCATGAAACCTAATGAAAACAAAAGAAAATGGCTAGTGAAACTAGCCTAAGATGCCTTGGCATCACAACACCAAACTTAAATCTTTCTTGTCCTCAAGCAAGCAATAAGATGTGAGAAAATTGATTGAAAGCATAGAGAAATAGATGTCCTTATTAGAAAGCAATTAAACTTGATTCATGGGGTTTTATGCAGGATATATTTGCAGCTCAACTTTTATTGGTTTTCTGGTTTAAGATGTCCTTCTAAAGGCTGACTAAGGTGCTGCTGTGAAACCTTGTTATCCATTGATCCTTGGTGTTTGCTTTTTTTGCTTTTCTTTTGTTTAGAAACTTATTCTTTTTTCGCAGCTTAGTGTTCTGTGTTGAGGTAGCTTTTTAGATAAGTTTTCAGTCAACACTCCCGACCCAGATGGCTCAAGGTGTTGGGTGATAAAGCACCCCTCAGACTTACTAACTCAAGCTTCTCCTCTACACACCCACACCACAGGCACTTGGCTCACAATTCAATTCCAGAGACATTGATGCCCAACACCTCTTTGGGTTACTAAATACCTTGTAACTAGGTTGCTCTTGATAGTGGACTTTTGGTTGATAATTCCAGGTTAGTTAACCTAAGTTACCAAGTATTGAAACTCTCCTTAGAACCTAATCATCCAAGTAGATCCTAGTACAAAGACACCATAGGCATGTGTCTTAAGGGTTGAGCTATTGGTGCCTAGCTTATTCTTTGTTTCTTTTCTTCTTTCTTGTTCTTTCTTTCTTTCAAGGACATTTATTCACTAAGGTTTCACAGACAGTAACTAAGTTCATGCTAAGAAGAAACATTCTACCTTTTATCTTTATTAATGAGCTTGCTACATAATCAAACATATACCACCACTCAACCTTATTCTGTTTCCTACCAATCTTAGACATTTACTCTTTCTATTTCAAAACAATTTCTTTTATTCAATTAAAAGTAAAAGGGGACAAGCCATACATTCAAGCAGGCTGAAATTGAAACAGGCACTTAGACTAGAACACTTAAATGAAAATTAAAGAACAAACAGACAGAATTCAAATAAAAGTAAACTAATCAGCAGGGTTACATTCAAACTTCCAGTTAAAACACTTCAAAGTAGAGACAGTTAAGTAACAATACAACCTCTTGGTGTCTTCTTATTTCTTCTTTGTCATCATCATCCATAGCTTGTGTATCCTTATTTGTTCTCCTTGGATGATGGTGTAGCTTACCCTCTAAAAGATTGATTGACTTCCTACAACATTATTGGATGTTGTTTGTTCCCCAAGCACTTGAGAAACTGTTATCATGCATTTATGCTTGTGATTTTCTGGACCTAAGTTAGTGTGGAAACACCAAACTTAGTTTCTTGCCTACTCTTATATGCAGCAGAGTGAATACATGCAGGGAACATCAAATGCTTTTATTGAGAAAATAAACTATGAACTAAAAATGAGACAATTGTTAAGTAGTTTCTCTGATTGTTTGGAACTAGTGACTAATTATATTGGGAGATGCAATGTGCTCATAATGAAATCTGTGGTGGAATACTAAACTTAGAATTACACATTCACCCTTATATTATTTTGGTGTGCAACACCAAACTTAGCTCCTTGTAATACAAAGAAATCTACTTAACTTTTTTTTATTGAAACAACTCAAAAAGAGAGAGTTACCTCTGGTTGGGTTGCCTCCCAACAAGCACTTCTTTAATGTCATTAGCTTGACGGTTGGCCTTTGTTAGGGAGGAAGATAATCATAATGTTTCAAGTCCTCCCCTCTCATGGAAAATCTATCTCCACTTCCTTCCTTGAGAATTTTTACATGCTCCAATGAGAGGACTTTGTTGATTGTGTACACTTGAGGTAATTAAGATGGTATCACAGGAAAATGAAATGGTATTAGTGGATGCTGAATCAATATCACTCTGTCCCCTGGAGAAAAATCTTCAGTGGGAATTTTTTTATTCCTCCAACCTCTTGGCATTTTCTTCCTTCCTTCTTCTGGTGGTGCCTTATTCTTTGTGATCTCTTTGTCAGGAGGGATCTTGTTGCTTGTCTCATGTGGGGGTTGTGACCCTAGCTCCTCCTTAATTTCTTCAGTCTGTAGCACCTGAACTTCTTGTTTTTCTATCAAGGAAGTCTTCAGAGACTCTGCTTATGATTCACTTTTTATTTCCTTGAAGAGTGCTTCCTCGTGATCATCCTTCAAGTCTTTATTCTCTTGTTCAGATTCATGTGAAGGTTTGAAGACATAGAAGGTGAGTTGTTCATCATGTATTCTCAATATCAACTTCCCTTGCTCCACATCTATAAGTGCTCTAGCTGTGACCAAGAATGGTCTCCCCAGAATGATTGGATGATGGTAGCTTTCTTCCATGTAAAGAACAACAAAATCTGTAGGAAGGAAGTAGCTCCCAACCTTCACCAGTACATCTTCAACAACTCCTATTGCTTGTTTCTAGGTCTTGTCAGCCAGTTGAAGGATTACATCTTTGGGTCTCAGCTCATTAATTTGCAACTTCTTCATGAGAGATAGAGGCATGAGATTTATGCTTGATCCAAGATCACATAATCCTCTATCAATCATTGTGTCCCCTATAGCACAAGGGATATGAAAACTCCCTGGATCCTTCTTCTTTGAGGGTAACTCCTTTTGGATAAGAGCACTGCATTCTTTATTCTTCACTACTGTTTATCCACCATTCAATAGGCTTTTCTTGGTCAGCAACTCCTTCATGCACTTGATATATGAAGGCATCTGTTTGAGGGCTTCAATGAAATGGATGTTGATATGAAGAGACTTGAATGTATCTAGGAACTTAGAATATGTCTTCTCCTTTTCACCACTCTTGAGTCTATGAGGGAATGGTGCCTTTGGTATATATGATTTTAGAATCTCCTAATCCATTGACTCCTTTCTTAGTGTAAGGTCAATTTCTTGTTTTATTCCTTCCAACTTCTCTTTTGAAACCCCTCGGGTATGCTCTGATGGCCTACAAACTCTTCTTTTAAATTATCTTCGTTTATTAGAGTAAGTGCCTTGCACTCTTCCTATCTCACATTCTGTGTTTCTCCTCTTGGGTTCTTCTCAGTATCACTTGGAAAGCTGTCAATGGACTTAGGAATCAGCTGAGAAAGGTATTGATGAGCGGATAATTTGTACGCTTTTTGGCATTGTTTTTAGTATGTTTTTAGTATATTTAGTTGAGTTTTTAGTATATTTTTATTAGCTTTTAGTTAAAATATACTTTTCTGGACTTTACTATGAGTTTGTGTGTTTTTCTATGATTTCAGGTATTTTCTGGCTGAAATTGAGGGACCTGAGCAAAAATCTGATTCAGAGACTGAAAAGGACTGCAGATGCTGTTGGATTCTGACCTCCCTGCACTCGAAGTGGATTTTCTGGAGCTACAGAAGCCCAATTGGCGCTCTCTCAACGGTGTTGGAAAGTAGACATCTTGGGCTTTCCAGAAATATATGATAGTCCATACTTTGCCCAAGATTTGATGGCCCAAACCGGCATTCAAAGTCAACCTCAGAATTCCCAGCGTTAAACGCCGGAACTGGCACCAAAGTGGGAGTTAAACGCCCAAACTGGCACAAAAGCGGGCGTTTAACTCCAAGAAGAGTCTCTACACGAAAATGCTTCAATGCTCAGTCCAAGCACACACTAAGTGGGCCCGGAAGTGGATTTTTATGTCATTTACTCATCTTTGTAATTCTTAAGCTACTAGTTCTCTATAAATAGGACCTTTTACTATTGTATTTTCATCTTGGTTCTTCTGGTTCCCTCTCTGGGGCCGAAGCCAATGATCACTATTGTTCTTATGTATTTTCAACGGTGGAGTTTCTACACACCATAGATTAAGGTGTGGAGCTCTGCTGTACCTCGAGTATTAATGCAATTACTATTGTTCTTCTATTTAATTCAGCTTGTTCTTATTCCAAGATATCACTTGTTCTTCAACTTGATGAATGTGATGATCCGTGACACTCATCATCATTCTCACCTATGAATGTGTGACTGACAACCACCTCCGTTCTACCTTAGATTGGGTGAATATCTCTTGGATTCCTGATACACGACGCATGGTTGATCGCCTGACAACCGAGCGCTCGCCTGACAACCGAGCGCTCGCCTGACAACCGAGCCAGCCATTCCGTGAGATCAGAGTCTTCGTGGTATAGGCTAGAACTGATGGCGGCATTCAAGAGAATCCGGAAGGTCTAAACCTTGTCTGTGGTATTCTGAGTAGGATTCAATGATTGAATGACTGTGACGTGCTTCAAACTCGCGATTGTGGGGCGTTAGTGACAGACGCAAAAGAATCACTGGATTCTATTCCGACATGATCGAGAACCGACAGCTGGATAGCCGTGCCGTGACAGGGTGCGTTGAACATTTCCACTGAGAGGATGGGAGGTAGCCACTGACAACGGTGAAACCCTTGCATAATGCTTGCCATGGAAAGGAGTAAGAAGGATTGGATGAAGACAGTAGGAAAGTAGAGAGATGGAAGGGACAAAGCATCTCCATTCGCTTATCTGAAGTTCTCACCGATGAATTACATAAGTATCTCTATCTTTATCTTTATGTTTTATTCATATATCACCCATAATCATTTGAGTCTGCCTGACTGAGATTTACAAGGTGACCATAGCTTGCTTCATACCAACAATCTCCGTGGGATCGACCCTTACTCGCGTAAGGTTTATTACTTGGATGACCCAGTGCACTTGCTGGTTAGTTGTGCGAAGTTGTGTTTATGCCATGGTATTGAGCACCAAGTCTTTGGGGCCATTACTAGGGATTATTTGAGTTGTGAAAAGTAGTGATCACAATTTCGCATGTCAGGTATCCTACTTGAGATTCAAGCCTCTTGATGGTATCTCCCTGGTTCTTTATATTAGACCTTACTTCATCCTTGAATGCCTTGTTGTCTTGAACCTCCTTGCAAAGATCTCCAAGCATAGCCTTAATCCAAGAGAGTCTATCCTCAGATGGTGATGGTGGGTTGGAATTGGGAGGTTGAGAATGGCTATTTTAGGTTAGATATGGAGGCTGGGAAGAAGTGTTTTGTGAGGCTTGATATGGTCTTTGGTTGGAGTGTTGGTAAGTGGAGTTGTTGTAATGGTTGGAGTTGGGAGGTCTTTGGTCTTGGCTCTAATTTTGTTGGTTTCCCCATCTAAAGTTTGGGTGGGTCTTCCAACCAGGGTTATAAGTTTTGGAGTATAGATTATCGGGTTGTCTTGATGAATTTCAAATATAATTGGCTTGCTCCCAATCACCTCCTTCCTCTGTATTGAACTCTTCTTGGGCTAGTGGTTGATTATTGATTGCTGCAACTTGATTTCTCTCCATCTGTTTGGTGAGATCTGCCACTTGCTTGGTAATCAACTTATTTTGAGCTAAGATTGCATCCATGTGATTCAGATCCATCCCCCCTCTATTTGTGCTTCTATCAGAGGCATAGAAGTATTCATTGTTGGCTACAGTTTCTATGACATATATATCCTCTTCAATTGTCTTCTTCTTACTGAGAGAGCCTCCTAAAGAGTGATCTAAGGCCTTCTTTGACTCTTGTTACAGTCCTTCATAGAAAATGTGCAGCTGTACCCATTTATTGAACATGTCTGGAGGGCACTTCTTTCTCAGCTCCTTATATCTCTCCCATGCTTCATAGAGAGTTTCACCATCCTGTTGCTTGAATGTTTGTACCTCAGTCCTCAATCTGTTAACTCTTTGGGGGAGGGTAAAACCTTGCCAAGAACTTGTTTACCACATCTTCTCAAGTTGTGAAACTCTCCCTTGGAAATGATTGTAGCCACGTTGATGCCTTGTCCCTTAGAGAAAAGGGGAACAAAAGCAATCTGTAAGTGTCAGGATGAACACCATTGGACTTCACAGTATTGCATATTCTCAAGAATGTGGTTAGATATTGATGGTTAGAGTGGTTAGTGCAATTAATCGTGGATTAATGTGCTGGAAAGTAAAGAAATAAAGAAAATTAATTTTAATTGCAGAGAATAATAGTAAACAGCTGAAATTGAAACTAATTAACAAAAGAAAAGAAAAGTGTTCAATCTAGTTATCCTCCAATTTAATCATTGTCAATGCAAAATCAATCCCTGGCAATGGCGCCATAAACTTGATGCACGAAAACTTGTCTATCAACAAATTTTCCTCGGCAAGTATACCAAATTGTCGTCAAGTAAAAACTCACAATAGAGTGAGGTTAAATCCAACAGGGATTGATTGGTTGAGAAACTTTAATTAGAGGAGTGTTCTAGTTAAACTGAGCTAACTTTGGATTGGGAATTGCAGAAATTAAATTGGCGGGAAAAGTAAATAAAAGGAATGTAAATTGCATAATGTAAATGGCAGAAATTAAACTGTAGAAAGTAAATTGCAGGAAATTAAATTGCAGAAAATCTAATGGGATTGGGAATGATTCAGCATAAATGTAAATAGCAGAATTAAAGAGAATGGGTAAGATCAGAAGTGGGGAAGCTCATTGGGTTCAGGAGATATTGCAATCCTTCGGATCAAGTTCATTCTCATCTCTTCCTCAATCAATGCATTCATTGATCTCTTGGCAATCTTAGGTGATTGAATCCTAATTCCTTGGCAATCCAATCTTTCTAAGATTGAATAATTGCCCAATTCCTTAATCTAATTGCTCATGGGAAGAGATGGAGTACGATCACTGATTATACCACATGCCTTTCTAGATTAAAGTATTGGTAGGATCATGGTGGGATGTCTCCTACCTAATACTTTGGTTTAAAATCCTTAAGTTGGACTTTTTGAGTGAAGCTTTTGTCAAGGTGGCTTATGCTTTCACTCATCCTTGAGTTGCCACCCATGCTTGCTCTTTAATTATTCTCCGGGATCCTAAACAAAGTACATCAAACTCTCAAACGATCTCACGCAAATAGACCCAAGATTGTTGGTTGTAGAATTGTATGCCCGGATCCCACATTTTAGTTTCCCGGTCATCCTCTTGTTGATCATTCCTCTTGCAATTGAATGAACAATCTCCCAAATTATCCTTATAGCACCCAAATAAACCTTGGAATCCTCCTAATTGAGCCTTGCACAACTTATGCCTTGAACTTGTAAGAACTGCAACTAATCAACCGGTTAATTAAGTGATTAATTGCCCAGATTAGATTCCAAAAAGTTAGAGAGAGAATTTAAGGATTTAAAGGTGATTTTTGGACTCAGTGGGTCCTTTTGAGTCAGAAAATGTGTTTTTTGCAAAAAACATGAAAAACCGTAAACCGATAGTTGAACTGGTTGAACCGGTTCAAGTTTGCCCGGTACCGCACGAGAAAAGTGAAAAATTGTCAAAAACCTTAGAAAAATATTAGAAGTTGAAAATCAGGCGTTAATTTTAAAGGTTTGGCCCGAAATTGGGCCAAACGGGCTAAAAACGCTAACCAGTTAGACTGGGCCCAAGTTGGGCTCAAGCCCAACATATAAAAGGTTCATTAATGAACCTATTTCTAGTACACACACACATAAACACAGCACTCATGCTGAAAAGAGAAAGGGGAGGAGAGGAAGAAGAAATACTATTCACCTCCTTCTTTTCTAGCTAATATCTTGAGCTACGGTGCTCTGATTTGCGTGCCGTCAGCGGCTACGTGTTCCTTGTGAAGAGCTCTAAAAAACCTACCCAAGAAACCCTCAAGGTAATCACGAAATCGTCCCATTTTCTCTCTTGAAAATTTTGGGTACTTAGGGTTTGTGCCTAAGTGAGTTTTTGTGATTCTTGGTGTTTAGGTTTGCTCTAATCCTTGCTTAGCCATGGATTCTTGCTATTAAATCTGTGGGAGAAGGTAAGAGCTACTAAACCCTTGTGAATTTATGTTTAATTGGAACCCTAGGTTGATTTGAGGTGATTTATATGTATATAGTTTGATTATTGTGGCTTTGGGAGCTCTTGGAGCTTATTTGTGCTTATTGGAGTGGAATTGAAAGCTTGGATTATGGTTGGAAGCTTGTTTGTGCTAAGTTGGAATTTAGGTGCATAAAGGGAATCGGCCAAGGTATGGTTTCGGTTTCCTATATGTAGTATATAATATTCATGGACACATAGGCTAGTGACCAATAGGATAGGTTGAACTAAAATGATGGTTGGTGTGTTAAATGTTTATGAATTGATGAATGTTGGGTTGATTGGGATGAATTGTAATGATATGATGATGTTGAATTATTGTGGAAATTGTGAAGTTTGGTGAAATTGGGTTTTTGGTGAATTTTGCTCGATCATAACTTTTGTCTTGGTTTTTGAAATTGATTAAAATTTGTTTATAATTAAAGATCTTTGAAAACCCTTTAAATCGGTATAAAGTTTGTGAAAATTGGAATTTTGTAGAGGAAGCTATGATCATTCAAAGTTGGTGTTAAAAATATGAAATTATGCAAGGTTACAGAATTTCATTATTTCTGATATGTGCGGGCGCACACTCTTGTGCGGACACACACCCTACGAAAATTTTGACCTGTGCGGACGCACACACCTGTGCACACGCACAGGCAGGGGAGTGCGTTCTGTTCACAGCGCTAGCATAACTTGTGCGCGCACATATTCAAGGAAGAATTTCAACCTGTGCGGACGCACAGGCTTGTGCGGACGTACAAGTTGAGGAGGCCAGTCTGTTGAGGGCGCTGGCACAGGTTGTACAAGTGAACAAATACTTGTAAAACTTGACACCTGTGCGTACGCACACCCCTGTGCGTACACACGCATTTTAAAAATCTCAAGAGTGTGTGCATGCACAGGCCCCTATGCTGTACACGCCATGTTTCTCAAAATTTTATTTGTTTTCAACTATTCTGCCTCCCCAACACGGTTGTAAGCTTCTTTAACACCATTTTAAGATTGTTGGGCCTAGTTATGAGTATTTGAACATGAGATATAACTTAACGGTTCAAGTACTTGATTTTACGATAAATTAGAAAACGGAAGCCTAGGTTTCTGGTGTGCTGAGAAAGGTTTGACGTTAGGTGAAGGATGATTGATATATGAGATGAGGAATGATGAACTGTTGATATTTGGAAACTGAGTTATGAATGGACAGTGGTTGAGATGAGTCGGAGACTCGGATTGAAGAGATGGATATCTGTACACTGAAAATTCTTTTGAAAACCACCGAAATAATGTTTTTATATGATATCATGAGACGCTATGCGCCTGGCAAGGATGGTGGTTAATCCCGCCTGTCAAGGTAGCGGCGGCGGTGATAAACCACGATTTTATGATTCATATTGTATTTAATTGTGTGGTTTTATCAAGTCTTCGCCAACTTATTCATATGATTTTCATGTATTTACAATTCCTTCCTAAAAATATTCTATGATTGAAAACTTGCTTCCTAAAGACCTTTTAGTTATATATTTTTATTTTTCCTTCGTACCATTCGATGCCATGATCTGTATGCTAAGTGTTTCAGGCTTCATAGGGCAGGAATGGCGTAAGGAATGAAGAGGAAGCGTGCAAAAGTGGAAGGAACACAAGGAATTGAGGAGATGACCAGTGATGAGCGGATAATTTATACGCTTTTTGGCATTGTTTTTATATAGTTTTTAGTAAGTTTGAGCTACTTTTAGGGATGTTTTCCTTAGTTTTTATGTTAAATTCACATTTCTGGACTTTACTATGAGTTTGTGTGTTTTTCTGTGATTTCAGGTAAATTCTGACTGAAATTGAGGGATTTGAGCAAAACTCTGAAAAAGGCTGACAAAAGGACTGCTGATGCTGTTGGATTCTGACCTCCCTGCACTCGAAATGGATTTTCTGGAGCTACAGAACTCCAAATGGCGCGCTCTTAACGGCGTTGGAAAGTAGACATCCAGGGCTTTCCAGCAATATATAATAGTCCACACTTTATTCGAAGATTGATGACGTAACTTGGCGTTAAACGCCAAGTACACGCTCCTTTCTGGAGTTAAACGCCAGAAACACGTCATAACCTGAAGTTTGACGCCAAGAAATGCCTCTACACGTGGATTGATCAAGCTCAGCCCAAACACACACCAAGTGGGCCCCGGAAGTGGATTTATGCATCAATTACTTACTCATGTAAACCCTAGTAGCTAGTCTAGTATATATAGGACATCTATCTATTGTATTAGACATCTTTTGACCATCTTTTGACCACTTTAAGTCTCTAATCATTCGGTCACTTGATCGTGGAGAGGGCTGGCCATTCGGCCATGCCTGAACCTTCTTTTACTTATGTATTTTCAACGGTGGAGTTTCTGCACACCATAGATTAAGGGTGTGGAGCTCTGCTGTACCTCAAAGATTAATGAAGTTCTATTTCTTTTATTCAATTCTCTATCTTATTCTTATTCCAAGATATTCATTCGTACCCAAGAACATGATGAATGTGATGAGCTAATAACTCTCATCATCATTCTCACTTATGAGCGCGCGTGACTGACAACCACTTACGTTCTACATGCAACACAAGCTTGAATGTGTATCTCTTAGATTCCCCAACAGAATCTTCGTGGTATAAGCTAGATAGATGGCGGCATTCATCTGGATCCGAAAAGTCCAACCTTGTCTGTGGTGTTCCGAGTAGGGTCCTGGGAATCCGGAAAGTCTCACCTTGTCTGTGGTATTCCGAGTAGGATTCCGTTCATGAATGACTGTGACGTGCTTCAAACTTTAACCTGCTGGGCGTTAGTGACAAACGCAAAAGAGGGATTCTATTCCAGTAGGAGCGGGAACCAACCGGTGATTGGCCGTACTGTGACAGAGTGCGTGCATTAGCTTTCACTGCGAGGATGGGATGTAGCTATCAACCATGGGTGATGCCTCCAGACTGGTTAGCTGTGCGAGTGACAGCCGTACAGGTTATTTCCCCGAGAGGAATGAAAGTAGCCACAGCTGATAGTGAACCCCTATACAAAGCTTGCCATGGAGAGGAGTAAGAAGGATTGAGTAGAAGCAATGGGATAGCAGGCGTCCGAGAGCTCTACAGCATCTCCATTCCGCTTATCTGAAATTCCTACCAATGAATCTGCATAACTTGCTTCATACCAACAATCTCTGTGGATTCGACCCTTACTCACGTAAGGTTATTACTTGGACGACCCAGTACACTTGCTGGTTAGTTGAACGGAGTTGTGAAGAAAATAAACAGTGCCATAAGAGTATACATCCTTTATAAACAAATAACAAGTGATCACAATTTCGTCCACCAAGTTTTTGGCGCCGTTGCCGGGGATTGTTCGAGTATGGACAACTGACGGTTCATCTTGTTGCTCAGATTAGGTAATTTTTCTTTTCAAAAATCTTTTTCAAAATTTTCCTTTTTATTTTTCGTTTTTCTAACTTTATTTTCGAAAAAATTAATAAAAATACAAAAAAAAATCATAAAATCATAAAAATCAAAAATATTTTGTGTTTCTTGTTTGAGTCTTGAGTCAATTTTTAAGTTTGGTGTCAATTGCATGCTTTTAAAAATTTTTCTTGCATTTTTCGAAAATTCCATGCATTCATAGTGTTCTTCATGATCTTCAAGTTGTTCTTGATAAGTCCTCTTGTTTGATCTTGATGATTTCTTGTTTTGTGTCTTTTCTTGTTTTTCATGTGCATTTTTTTGCATTCATGTTTTCCATGCATTAAAGATTTCTAAGTTTGGTGTCTTGCATGTTTTCTTTGCATTAAAAATTTTTCAAAAATATGTTCTTGATGTTCATCATGATCTTCATAGTGTTCTTGGTGTTCATCTTGACATTCATAGCATTCTTGCATGCATTCATTGTTTTGATCTAAAAATTTCATGCATTGAGTATTTTTGTTGTTTTTCTCTCTCATAATTAAAAATTCAAAAATCAAAAAAATATCTTTTCCTAGTTTCCCTCCAATTTTTTGAAATTTTGGGTTGACTTGGTCAAAAATTTTCAAAAATTAGTTGTTTCTTACAAGTCAAGTCAAAATTTCAATTTTAAAAAATCTTATCTTTTCAAAATCTTTTTCAAAAATCATATCTTTTTCATTTTTTTACTATTTTTCGAAAAATTTCAAAAATCTTTTTCAAAATGTTTTCAAAATCTTTTTCTTATCTTTACATATAATTTTCGAAAATTCACTAATAATTAATGTGATTGGTTCAAAAATTTGAAGTTTGTTACTTTCTTGTTAAGAAAGGTTCAATCTTTAAGTTCTAGAATCTTATCTTGTAGTTTCTTGTTAGTGAAGTAAATAATTTCAAAATCTTTGAATTAAATCTTTTTATCTTTTAATTTATCTTTTTCAAAAAATTTTTTTTTTTCAAAATTTGATTTCAAAATATCTTATCTAACTTGCTATCTTCTTATCTTTTTCAAATTTGATTTCAAATCTTTTTCAATTAACTAACTAACTTTTTGTTTGTTTCTTATCTTTTTCAAAACCACCTAACTACTTTTCTCTTTCCTATTTTCGAAAATATCTCTCTCTTTTTCAAAAATTCTTTTTAATTAATTAATTGTTTCATGTTTTAATTTTAATTACATTTTATCTCTAATGTTCGAAAATCACTAACCCCTTTTCAAAAATTATTTTCGAATTTTCTTTTCTCTTTTCTTATCCTATTTAATTATTTAATTACTAACACTTCTCTTCACCTCTCTTCATCCAAAATCCGATTCCATCCCTCTTCTTCTACCCCTTTCTTCTTCTACTAACATAAAGGAATCTCTATACTGTGACATAGAAGATTCCTCTTTCTATTCTTGTTTTCTTCTCCTTCATATGAGCAGGAACAGGGATAAAGGCACTCTTGTTGAAGTTGATCCAGAACCTGAAAGGACTCTGAAGAGAAAATTAAGAGAAGCTAAAATACAACAATCCAGAAACAACCTTTCAGAAACACTAGCACAAGAGGTGATGGCCGAAAATAATAATAATAATGCAAGGAGAATGCTTGGTGACTTCACTAAGCCAACATCCAAATTTGATGGAAGAAGCATCTCCATTCCTGCCATTGGAGCCAATAACTTTGAGCTTAAGCCTCAACTAGTTGCTTTAATGCAACAAAACTGCAAGTTTTATGGACTTCCATCTGAAGATCCTTACCAGTTTTTAACTGAGTTCTTGCAGATCTGTGACACTGTAAAGACAAATGGAGTTAATCCTGAAGTCTACAGACTCTTGCTTTTCCCTTTTGCTGTAAGAGACAGAGCTAGAGTATGGTTGGATTCACAACCTAAGGATAGCCTGGACTCATGGGATAAGCTTGTCACTGCATTCTTGGACAAATTCTTTCCTCCTCAAAAGCTGAGCAAGCTGAGAGTGGATGTTCAAACCTTCAAACAAAAAGATGGTGAATCCCTCTATGAAGCTTGGGAAAGATACAAGCAGCTGACTAAAAGATGTCCATCTGACATGTTTTCAGAATGGACCATATTAGATATATTCCATTATGGTCTCTCTGAATTTTCGAAAATGTCATTGGACCATTCTGCAGGTGGATCTATTCACCTGAAGAAAACGCCTGAAGAGGCTCAAGAACTCATTGACATGGTTGCAAACAACCAGTTCATGTATACTTCTGAGAGGAATTCCGTGAACAATGGGGTACCTCAGAAGAAAGGAGTTCTTGAAATTGATGCTCTGAATGCCATATTGGCTCAGAACAAAGTGTTGACTCAACAGGTCAACATGATCTCTCAGAATCTGAATGGATTGCAACATGCATCCAACAGTAATAGAGAGGCAGCTTCTGAAGAAGCTTATGATCCTGAAAACCCTGCCATGGCAGAGGTTAATTACTTAGGTGAACCTTATGGAAACACCTATAACTCATCATGGAGAAATCATCCAAATTTCTCCTGGAAGGATCAACAAAAACCTCAACAAGGTTTTAACAATGGTGGACGCAACAGGCTGAACAATAGTAAGCCATATCCATCATCTTCTCAGCAACAGACAGAGAACTCTGAACAAAATAATTCTAATTTAGCCAATATAGTCTCTGATCTGTCAAAGGCCACTTTCAGTTTCATGAATGAAACCAGATCTTCCATCAGAAATCTGGAAGCACAAGTGGGCCAGCTGAGTAAGAAAGTTATTGAAACCCCTCCCAGTACTCTCCCAAGCAATACTGAAGAAAATCCAAAAGGAGAGTGCAAGGCCATTGATTTAATCAAAGAGGCCGAATGCACTAGGGAGGAGGAGGACGAAAATCCTAATGAGGAAGACCTCCTGGGACGTCCCTTAAGCAAGAAGGAGTTTCCTATTAAGGATCCAAAGGAATCTGAGGCTCATCTAGAGACCATAGAGATTCCATTAAACCTCCTTCTGCCATTCATGAGCTCTGAAGACTATTCATCCTCAGAAGAGGATGAAGATGTGACTGGAGAGCAAGCTGCTCTATATTTGGGAGCTATCATGAAGCTGAATGCCAAGCTGTTTGGTAATGAGACTTGGGAAAGTAAACCTCCCTTGCTCATTAGTGAACTAGATACTTGGATTCAGAAAACTCTACCTCAAAAGAAACAAGATCCTGGCAAGTTCTTAATACCTTGTACCATTGGCACCATGAGCTTTGAAAAAGCTCTATGTGACCTGGGGTCAGGGATAAATCTTATGCCACTCTCTGTAATGGAGAAGATGGGGATCATTGAGGTACAACCTGCCTTGTTCTCATTACAATTGGCAGATAAGTCCATAAGACAAGCTTATGGGTTAGTAGAGGACGTGCTAGTAAAGGTTGAAGGCCTTTACATCCCTACTGATTTCATAATCCTAGACACTAGAAAGGAAGATGATGAATGCATCATCCTAGGAAGACCTTTCCTAGCCACAGCAGGAGCTGTGATAGATGTCAACAGAGGTGAATTAGTCCTTCAATTGAATGGAGAATATCTTGTGTTTCAAGCACATGGCTATCCCTCTGTGACAAAAGAGAGCAAGCATGAAGAGCTTCTCTCAGTTCAGAGTCAAGAAGAGCCCACACAGTCAAACTCTAAGTTTGGTGTTGTGAGGCCACAACCAAACTCTAAGTTTGGTGTCCAAACCCCATATCCAAACTCTAAGTTTGGTGTTGGGAATACCACACTTAAATTGACCTGATCACCTTGTGGCTCCATGAGAGCCACTGTCAAGCTATTGACATTAAAGAAGCGCTTGTTGGGAGGCAACCCAATTTTATTTATCTAATTTTATTTTATTTTGTTTCTTTGCTATTTTTATGTTTTATTAGGTACATGATCATGAGGAGTCACGAAAAAATCAAAAAATTAAAAACAGAGTCAAAAACAGAAGAAAAAAAATTTTCACCCTGGAGGCAGCGCAGACTGGCGTTCAACGCCCAGAAGGAGCATCTTTCTGGCGTTCAACGCCAGAACAGAGCACCATTCCGGCGCTGAACGCCCAAAACAAGCAACAACCTGGCGTTTAACGCCAGGATGCGCACACAGAGGACAATCTGGCGCTGAACGCCAGAAACAAGCATGAAACTGGCGTTCAACGCCAGAAACATGCATAACATGGGCGTTTAACGCCCAGAACGTGCATCAAGGGGCGTTTGAACGCCAGAATGATGCATGAAGGCATGTTACATGCCTATATGGTGAAGGAATGATATTTGTTTTCACCTCAGGATCTGTGGACCCCACAGGATCCTCACCTTAGGATCTGTGGACCCCACAGGATCCCCACCTACCACATTTCTTTTAATCCTATTCACACTCTCCTAATCCAAATCTCATTCTCAATGTCACACTTCCGAAAAACCTTCACCAATCACCTCAATTCCTCTTCCCAACTTCCCCATTCACCATTCACATCAACACCTCTTCCCCATACACCCCACCTACCCCCACTACTTTCAAATTCAATTTCCCACCCATTCCCACCCAAATTGGCCGAAACTATACCCTCCCCCCTCCCTATAAATACCCTTCCATTCTTCATCATTTTCACACAACACAAACACCTTCTTCTCTCATATAGCCGAACCCTCTCTTCTCCCTCTCTTCCAATATTCTCTTCTTCTTCTACTCTTCTTTTCTTTTTTTGCTCGAGGGCGAGCAAACTTTAAGTTTGGTGTGGTAAAAAGCCTAAGCTTTTTATTTTTCATTCACCATCAATGGCACCCAAGGCCGGAGTTTCCTCAAGAAAAGGAAAAGGGAAGGCAAAAGCTTCCACTTCCGAGTCATGGGAGAAGGAGAGATTCATCTCCAAGAGCCACCAAGACCACTTCTATGATGTTGTGGCAAAGAAGAAAGTGATCCATGAGGTCCCTTTCAAACTCAAGAAGAATGAGTATCCGGAAATCCGACTTGAAATTCAAAGAAGAGGTTGGGAAGTCATAGCCAACCCCATACAACAAGTTGGAATTTTAATGGTTCAAGAGTTCTATGCCAATGCATGGATCACTAGAAACCATGACCAAGGTATGAACCCAAGTCCGAAAAACTATATCACCATGGTTAGGGGGAAATACTTGGATTTTAGTCCGGAGAATGTGAGGTTGGCGTTTCATTTGCCTATGATGCAAGGTGATGAACACCCCTACACTAGAAGGGTCAACTTTGATCAAAGGTTGGACCAAGTCCTTAGGGACATTTGTGTGGAAGGCGCCCAATGGAGAATGGACTCCAAAGGTAATCCAGTCCAACTAAGAAGACTGGACCTCAAGCCTGTAGCTAGAGGATGGTTGGAATTCATCCAAAGATCCATCATCCCTACAAGCAACCGATCTGAAGTTACTGTGGATCGGGCCATCATGATTCATAGCATCATGATTGGAGAGGAAGTAGAGGTTCATGAAGTCATATCCAATGAACTCTACAAAATAGCTGACAAGCCTTCATACATGGCACGGCTAGCCTTCCCCCACCTCATATGCCATCTATGTTATTCAGCCGGAGTTATCATAGATGGAGATGTCTCCATTGAAGAAGACAAGCCCATCACCAAGAAAAGGATGGAGCAAACAAGGGAAGTTCCTCACGGCCCTCAAGGAGAACAAGAGGAGGTTCACCATCAACAAATGCCTCAAATGCACTTTCCTCCCAACAACTATTGGGAGCAACTTAGCACCTCCTTGGAAGATTTGAGCCATAATGTGGAACAACTAAGGGTGGAACACCATGAACACGCCCTCACTCTTCAAGAAATAAGAGAAGATCAAAGAGCAATGAGGGAGGAGCAACAAAGGCAAGGAAGGGACATAGAAGAGTTGAAGAACATCATTGGTCCTTCAAGAAGAAGACGCCACTAGAGGTGGATTCATTCCTTGTTCTTTATTTCTTTCTGTTTTCGGTTTTTAATTATTGTGTTTATCTATGTTTTGTGTCTTTATTTCATGATCATTAGTATGTAACCATGCCTTAAAGCTATAAATAAATTCCATTAGTCCTTCACCTCTCTTAAAAGAAAAATGTTTTAATTCAAAAGAACAAGAAGTACATAATTTTCGAAATTATTATTGAATTTAGTTTAATTATTTTGATGTGGTGACAATGCTTTTGTTTTCTGAATGAATGAATGAACAGTGCATATGTCTTTGGATCTTGTTGTTTATGAGTGTTAAAATTGTTGGTTCTTGAAAGAATGATGAACAAAGAGAAATGTTATTGATGATCTGAAAAATTCATGGAATTGATTCTTGAAGCAAGAAAAAGCAGTGAAAAAAAAAAAGAAGAAGAGATCTAAAAAGAGTATATAGAAAAAGAAGGAGCAATAGAAAAAGCCAATAGCCCTTAAAACCAAAAGGCAAGGGTAAAAAGGATCCAAGGCTTTGAGCATCAATGGATAGGAGGGCCCAAGGAAATTAAATCCAGGCCTAAGCGGCTAAATCAAGCTGTCCCTAACCATGTGCTTGTGTCATGAAGGTCCAAGTAAAAAGCTTGAGACTGAGTGGTTAAAGTCGTGATCCAAGGCAAAAGAGTGTGCTTAAGAGCTCTGGACACCACTAATTGGGGACTTTAGCAAAGCTAAGTCACAATCTGAAAAGGTTCACCCAGTTATGTGTCTGTGGCATTTGTGTATCCGGTGGTAATACTGGAAAACAAAGTGCTTAGGGCCACAGCCAAGACTCATAAGTAGCTGTGTTCAAGAATCAACATGCTTAACTAGGAGAATCAATAACACTATCTGAAATTCTAAGTTCCTAGAGAAGCCAATCATTCAAAACTTCAAAGGAAAAAGTGAGATGCCAAAACTGTTCAGAAGCAAAAAGCTACAAGTCCCGCTCATTTAATTATAATTAATATTCATTGATATTTCTGAATTTATAGTATATTCTCTTCTTTTTATCCTATTTGATTTTCAGTTGCTTGGGGACAAGCAACAATTTAAGTTTGGTGTTGTGATGAGCGGATAATTTATACGCTTTTTGGCATTGTTTTTATATAGTTTTTAGTAAGTTTGAGCTACTTTTAGGGATGTTTTCCTTAGTTTTTATGTTAAATTCACATTTCTGGACTTTACTATGAGTTTGTGTGTTTTTCTGTGATTTCAGGTAAATTCTGACTGAAATTGAGGGATTTGAGCAAAACTCTGAAAAAGGCTGACAAAAGGACTGCTGATGCTGTTGGATTCTGACCTCCCTGCACTCGAAATGGATTTTCTGGAGCTACAGAACTCCAAATGGCGCGCTCTCAACGGCGTTGGAAAGTAGACATCCAGGGCTTTCCAGCAATATATAATAGTCCACACTTTATTCGAAGATTGATGACGTAACTTGGCGTTAAACGCCAAGTACACGCTCCTTTCTGGAGTTAAACGCCAGAAACACGTCATAACCTGAAGTTTGACGCCAAGAAATGCCTCTACACGTGGATTGATCAAGCTCAGCCCAAACACACACCAAGTGGGCCCCGGAAGTGGATTTATGCATCAATTACTTACTCATGTAAACCCTAGTAGCTAGTCTAGTATATATAGGACATCTATCTATTGTATTAGACATCTTTTGACCATCTTTTGACCACTTTAAGTCTCTAATCATTCGGTCACTTGATCGTGGAGAGGGCTGGCCATTCGGCCATGCCTGAACCTTCTTTTACTTATGTATTTTCAACGGTGGAGTTTCTGCACACCATAGATTAAGGGTGTGGAGCTCTGCTGTACCTCAAAGATTAATGAAGTTCTATTTTCTTTTATTCAATTCTCTATCTTATTCTTATTCCAAGATATTCATTCGTACCCAAGAACATGATGAATGTGATGAGCTAATAACTCTCATCATCATTCTCACTTATGAGCGCGCGTGACTGACAACCACTTACGTTCTACATGCAACACAAGCTTGAATGTGTATCTCTTAAATTCCCCAACAGAATCTTCGTGGTATAAGCTAGATAGATGGCGGCATTCATCTGGATCCGAAAAGTCCAACCTTGTCTGTGGTGTTCCGAGTAGGGTCCTGGGAATCCGGAAAGTCTCACCTTGTCTGTGGTATTCCGAGTAGGATTCCGTTCATGAATGACTGTGACGTGCTTCAAACTTTAACCTGCTGGGCGTTAGTGACAAACGCAAAAGAGGGATTCTATTCCAGTAGGAGCGGGAACCAACCGGTGATTGGCCGTACTGTGACAGAGTGCGTGCATTAGCTTTCACTGCGAGGATGGGATGTAGCTATCAACCATGGGTGATGCCTCCAGACTGGTTAGCTGTGCGAGTGACAGCCGTACAGGTTATTTCCCCGAGAGGAATGAAAGTAGCCACAGCTGATAGTGAACCCCTATACAAAGCTTGCCATGGAGAGGAGTAAGAAGGATTGAGTAGAAGCAATGGGATAGCAGGCGTCCGAGAGCTCTACAGCATCTCCATTCCGCTTATCTGAAATTCCTACCAATGAATCTGCATAACTTGCTTCATACCAACAATCTCTGTGGATTCGACCCTTACTCATGTAAGGTTATTACTTGGACGACCCAGTACACTTGCTGGTTAGTTGAACGGAGTTGTGAAGAAAATAAATAGTGCCATAAGAGTATACATCCTTTATAAACAAATAACAAGTGATCACAATTTCGTCCACCAACCAGCGAGAAGTCACGCGGTCGCATGGCTCATGCGACCGCGCGAAATGGAAGAAATCACAGCGATGCGCTCGAGTGCCTGACGCGACCGTGCAGATTGGAAGCTGCACAAACGACGCTAATGCGTGGACGATGCGCACGCGTGGTACAAAAAATGCTGAGTAACGCGAACGCGTGGACGACGTGGCCGCATGACGTGCGCGATCTGTAGAATTACAGAAGTCGCTGGCACAGATTCTGGGCCACATTTCAACCCAGTTCTCGGCCTAGAAAACACAGATTAGAGGCTGGGAGAGGGGCGGAATCAATGAGGGAATCATTACTCACAATTTTAGGTTTTAGATGTAGTTTTTAGAGAGAGAGGTTCTCTCCTGTCTCTTAGGTTCTAGGATTAGGATTCCTCTTAAAGGATTTAGGATTTCGACTCTTCATCAGGTTCAATATTCCTTTTACTTTATATTTCTCTTTTACTTCTAGATGCTTTAATGCTTGTATTACTTGTGTTGCCTATTTGGCTTATGAACTTTTCATGTTAGGATTTTCTTAATTAATATAAATTGAGGTATTTCAGACTCATGATTGCTTTCCCTATTTATAATTTAGATTATTTACTATTGGCTTTAGTTGATTAATTGGTGACTCTTGAGTTGTCAAACTCATCGTGATTGAAAATTATTATTTTTGCTAATTAACTTAGATTCCTATAACTCTAGTCTTTCCCTAAGGAGTTGACTTGGACTTTAGATGTTAAATTAATTTGTCCACTTAACTGACCTTCATAGTTAGAGGTTGACTTAGTGGGAGCAAAAGTATAATTCTCATCACCATTGATAAGGATAACTAGGATAGGACTTCCAGTTTTCATACCTTGCCAAGAGTTTTATTAGCTATTAATTTATTAATTCCTGCAATTTATTTCTCTTGTTCAAAACCTTTTCAAAACCTAAAAACACTGTTTTGCATAACCAATAATAATTCATACTTCCCTGCAATTCCTTGAGAAGACGACCCGAGGTTTGAATACTTCGGTTTATAAATTTTATTGGGTTTGTTACTTGTGACAACCAAACGTTTGTACGAAAGGATTTTCTGTTGGTTTAGAAGCTATACTTACAACGCGACTATTTTTATAAAATTATTTACCGACAGGAAATCTGTTCGTCAAAATGGCGCCGTTGCCGGGGAATTGCAAACGTGTGCCTATTTATTGGTTATTGTAAATATTTTTCTTTTACTTGTTTATTTGTTTTTGTTTTCCCTTCTTATTTCTGATAACTACTATGAATTCTCACCCCTCTCGCTTTGAGTTTGGTTCTAATTTTGTTGAAAGGAATGGAAGCTATAACAGGAATATGCATTAGGGTCTAAGTAATCAAAGATGGATGGAGCTGAGAGGATATGATCAACCGTTGAGGCAACAACACCTTCCAAGATATCATGGACAGAGACCATTCTACAATGCATACCAAACTCACAAGTTTCTTTTCGCCATTTGCCACCGTATGATCCTTATCCACCCCAACGCCAATCCAATTACTCCCAAGAACCACCACCTCCCTGTGCACCATGTCCATATCCATCAAGCCAAGAATCACAGGTTCGCTTCAAAGAATCAGTAGACCAATTTCATACAACCCTTCATCAACTGGAGCAAGCAATAAATCAATTATCTTCCAGACGTTCGGACACTCAACAAACTCCCATGGCTTCATATGGAGAATCTAATGAAGAACATAGCATGAAGAAGACACCAGAAGCTCTAGTGGACAGCATAGAGCATAACTTTGTACTGGAACAGGTAGAGGACATTGTCATTGTAGAAGAAGAAGAGTTGGTTGAAGATTTAGGAGATGCTAAACCTCCACAAGAATCTAGAGTTGTGGAGAATTCCGTCAAGGATGATACAATTGATGCTAAGGAGGATTTTGCACCGCCTCCAATGCAGGTATCTTATGAGGAATTGGACGGAATAACGCAAGATGCATGTCTCCTTGATGATGATAGTCACCAGTCAAGTTCTCCTAGTAATGAACTTGCATCCGCAAGTGAACTCTTTGAGATGGACGAATCTTCCCCAAGTGAATACGAAGATGATACAGAGGTGGACTTTTCTCAACCTCCTAATTATGACTCAAGTGATGAGGAAGATATGGAAGACTTTGACGAAGACATGGTTGGAATGGAAGAAGTTTGCGAAGAAGTGGAGGAATTCACAGAAGACCACAAGGGAGTAGAGCTTGCAGAACCACTGGAAACACCTATCCCAAGGCCATTACCACCAAATATAGACTTCAAGTGGGTAAAATCCTTAACTTTCATCTTTACCTTTCCACTTGAATATGGTTTACTTGAAACAGATGGCCAGCTTAGAGCTCTCTGTGGCTTTAAGAGTAAAAGGAAAATGACTCGCACTCAGAGCTGGTATGCAAGATTCAATGAGGTTTTGCACCCCAATTTGAGGTGCAAGGATTGGTGTCAAGCTCAATTGAAAAGATCTCAGAAGTTGTTTGATCAATGCAGTGAGAATTCAATGAGTTTGGGATCCTGGAATCTATTCTGACATTCAACACCCCGGGAGCCTGAAAACCTGTTTAAAACTACTCTCAAGGGTTTCACATACCTTGTTTGGGACCCCGGAGGATGCTGGCATTCCAAACACTGGTGGAGATTTCTGGACGAATTCAAGCACAAGCCACCATAACAGGAAGCTCATCAAATGTCCAACTTAAGGACTTTAACTAAAAGTGCTAGGTGGGAGACAACCCACCATAGTATGATCGTTCCTTTTCCAGTTTAGTCTGTTTTTGAATTCTGATTGAACTTGGAATTGTGCATAACATTCATTGCATTCTGCATTCTGCATACTGCATTACTTAAAAAAAAAACATGCACGCGACGCGACAGCGCCGCCGACGCGTTCGCGTCGTATGTGCGTTGGGAAGAAAACAAGATTGAACAAAGAGTCCCGCGAAATCGTGGCTGGAGGCGTGCCTTTGGCACAAACTAATCCACGCGACCGTGTGGATGATGCGATCACGTCATTAACGAAATAGCCTCCCCACACATCCACGTCACCCACGCAACCGCGTGGCCCTGTAAATCGACGTAAAAAGGGTGTATGGCCGAAAGTTGAGCTAGAATTGGGCTGGACTCGTGCTAGCAGCACAAGCCCTATCTCGTGAACGCGTGCCCTACGCGTCCGCGTCGTTCTTTAAACAAGGCCATCCACGCGATCACGTCCACCACGCGATCGCGTGACCCAAAGTTTTGGCAAAATGAGCTTTTCACGTTACGCGGCCGCGAGGCTGCACTCGCGCTGAAGGCACGAGCCACTTCACACGAACGCGTGACCCACGCGTTCGCGTCACTTCATCGATGCGCTATCCACGTGACCGCGTGCCCCATGCATTCGCGTCGCCTGCGCCGCACAGCTTATCCACATCAGCCAAATATCTTATCTTTTCTTCCCCAATCCTAATTTTTACTTCTCCCTTCTTATTTCTTTCTTCTTATTTCTTCATTCCTCCTTTCTTACTTCCTTTTTCTTTTTCCATTGGTGTTAATATTCTCTTCTTCAACTATTGCATCTTTTCTTGAATTATTCTGGTGCTTCATGACTTGTTTTATTCTGATTGGGTATTATTATTCATAAGTCAATGCTAATTTTTATAATATTGATATTCTTTTTGCATTGATATGCACTTACACTATCTTGCATTACCCACACTCTCTTCCCCATTATTGCAACTTTTGCACTATTGATATGCCATTTGCTTCCACTATTTTCTCACTTGCATGTTGTAGCTACCATGTAATTGAGACCTTAATTATTTGGCATTAACACCCATATTTTATTTATGTTCTTATCTTTATTTTTGGGTTACTTTCATTCCTTTTTCTCTTCTTTCAGGATGGCCACCACGAAGCGAGAGAAAAAGCTTCTTAATGGGGAGACAAGCAAGTCAATCTGCACAATCTATAGAGAAAGGCATCAGTTGGAGTAGCCCGTCCACTTGTACATCTTAGCATGCACCGAGGACGGTGCACTCTTTATGTGTGGGGAGGTCGATACCGATCTCCGTGGGTTAGTACCTTCCTGTCTCAACACCAATGGTTTATTTTCCTTGTTAGTTGTTGCATTTGCATGTTTGTTTGATTTTGTGCATATTTTATCACTTGGTTGAAGTAATATTTTCTTTTTCAAGAAAACCTTTTTATAGTATTTCACTAATTTAAATTAAAAACTTTTTGAAAAACTTGTTTGAAGAAATATTATTTTGGAACATGATTTAGAGCTCGAACACATAAAACCAGTGAGATTTTGAGCCTACTTGATTGGTTGCATTTTACCAACCAATATTTTATTTTTGGAGTGTGTTATTCTCTCTAAAATTGTGATCCTTGTCTTGCTTGATTCTATATTTCCATTGTTTAATGTATGCATACACTTATATGATTGAGGCCTTAGTTCACTGAGCTTACATACCCATATGGCCTTACCCTTTCATTATCCCTTGCAAACCAATGTTGAGCCATTTTACCCCCTTTGTTCTTTACTTTAGCACATCATTAACTCTAAGCGAAAAACAATAATGTCCTTAATTTGAATCCTTGATTAGCTTAGACTAATGAAAGCGCTCATAAATTAAGTGTGGGGAAAGTGGGTTTGGAAATGTTTGGTTTGAGAATTGAGTACGTTAGACTTTGTGTGAAAATGTGAAAAATGTTAAGAACATGTTTATGCATTCAAAACCTTAATCATATGCATTGAAAAAAAATTATTAAGAAAAGAAAAATATAAAAAAAAGAGCAAAAAAATAGAAAGGGGACAAAATGCCCCAAAGTAAATGGCAATAGCAATGCATATGTATTGTACTCAAAACTTGGAATGCATAAATATGTAGTAAACGCAGTTAATGGATAGTTATTAATTTTATACATGGATTGTCCTAAGTTAGGTGGAAAGTTTATGTTAATTAAGGATTCAGATTTTAGTCCACTTGGCCAAATACAATCCTACCTTGACCCTAACCCCATTACAACCCTTAAAAGACCTCTTGATTTGTGTATTGGTGCATCAAATTTTTTGTTGATTGTTAGATGAAAAGCAAGCTATAGAAAGCAAGATTAGTAGAGAATTGAGAGAATTGACCCTAGACACTTGAGAGTTAGAATGATATACACTACCATTAAGGGTTCAGTGCTTAATTCTATGTTTCCTGCTTTCATGAGCTATCTTCTTCTTGCAAGTTATTTGTACTTCATTTTTATGATTTGAATTAGTGAAATTCAGTTCATGTCTGTTCTTGAAAGATTTATTTACCTTTACCAAGTAGGTAGAAACATTTTACATTTAGTTGCATTCATATAGATAGGTTGCATTTCATACATCCTACCATTCTGTCTTCACTCATTTATAGCTTCTCTTGAGCTTAGCATGAGGACATGCTAATGTTCAAGTGTGGGGAGGTTGATAAACCACAATTTTATGATTCATATTGTATTTAATTGTGTGGTTTTATCAAGTCTTCGCCCACTTATTCATATGATTTGCATGTATTTACAATTCCCTGCTAAAAATATTCTATGATTGAAAACTTGCTTCCTAAAGACCTTTTAGTTATATATTTTTATTTTTCCTTCGTACCATTCGATGCCGTGATCTGTGTGCTAAGTGTTTCAGGCTTCATAGGGCAGGAATGGCGTAAGAAATGAAGAGGAAGCATGCAAAAGTGGAAAGAACACAAGGAATTGAGGAGATGACCAGTGAGAAGTCACGCGATTGCTTGGCTCACATGACTGCGCGAAATGGAAGAAATCACAGTGACGCTCTCGCGTGCCTGACGCGACCGCGCGGATTGGAAGCTGCACGAACGACGCGAATGCGTGGACAACGCACACGCGTGGTACGAAAAATGCTGAGTGACGCGAACGTGTGGACAATGCGGCCGCGTGACGTGCGCAATCTGCAGAATTACAGAAGTCGCTGGCACGTATTTCAACCCAGTTCTCGAACCAGAAAACACAAATTAGAGGCTGGGAGTGGGGCGGAATCAATGAGGGAATCATTACTCACAATTTTAGATTTTAGATGTAGTTTTTAGAGAGCGAGGTTCTCTCATCTCTCTTAGGATTTAGGATTAGGATTTCTGTTAGGATTAGGATTTATTTCTTCTTTATCTCAGGTTCAATGTTCCTTTTATTTATCTTTTCAATCTAATTTATGAACTTGTCCATGTTAGAATTGACATCTTTATTTAATATAATTTGAGGTATTCCAGATATTTATGATTTGAATTTAGCTTTCTATATTCTTGGTTCTGGTTGATTAATTGGTGACTCTTGAGTTATCAAACTCATCGTGATTGATAATTGTTATTCTTGCTGATTGATTTAGATTCCTATAACTCATCTTTCCTCAGGATTTAACTAGGACTTTAGGTGTTAAATTAATTTGTTCACTTAACTGACCTTCATAGTTAGAGGTTGACTTAGTGGTAGCAAAAAATATAATTCTCATCACCATTGATAAGGATAACTAGGATAGGACTTCCAGTTTCCATATCTTGCCAAGAGTTTTATTAGTTATTAATTTATTAATTCCTGCAATCTCTTTCTCCTGTTCAAAACCTTTTCAAAACCCCAAAATATACCTTTGCATAACCAATAATAATTCATACTTCCCTGCAATTCCTTGAGAAGACGACCCAAGGTTTAAATATTTCGGTTATCAATTCCTAAGGGGTTTGTTACTTGTGACAACCAAACGTTTGTAAAAAAGGTTGATTGCTTGGTTTAGAAACTATACTTGCAACGAGAATTTATTATAACTTCTAAACCATCAATCTTCAGTTCTTCAGGCGGTGTAAGGACAGTGGTTAATCCTTCTTACGTTGAGATGTGAGGTCTGAAGCAAGAGTATCCCGCTCGCATCCCTTCGGATCTAGAGGGCAAGCAGGCGCCGGTACCTGGACAGTGATTCGGGCACTATATATCGGGGGTTCCCATATGAGAAATCCGAAGGGCGACGTCTCTATGGAGATGTGTCGGGTTGGCAGTTGAACCGACAATGTGATATCACAGCCAGTAGGGCAGGCATTCATCATATGCATTTTCTATCTATTTGTATGCTTTGTTTACTTGTAATGGTTGCCCTAATTGAATACCATGCTTACTTGCTATCTGAACTAATTGCCTTATATGCTCCTACTTGTGCTTTACTTGCATTGTATATTACCTGTGTTTTCTACTGGGATTGAGGAGGTTCGGAAGGCGGTGGCGATGGGATCGCATGGAGGATCGGTTAGTGAAAGCTATGGGACAGCGGTGTTTGGTTAGAATAGAAATCCCCTAAGATAGATGACATGGTTTATTTAAGTTAATGTTAGTATATTATGCTTATTTGTTTTAGAATGCTTTTAAGTTAAATCTTGTGATGGATATGGAACTTAGGATTGCCTTTGGCGTCCCGGGGTCTTATATCCTTGATAAACCCATATTTTATGATATATATTGTGTTTAATTTAAGTGATTTATTCAACCCTTCACCTACTTATTCATGTAAATTACATGGTTTTACTTTCCCTTCCTTATTATGTGATATATGTGAAATACATGTTTCCTATGCTTTAGAAATAATTATTTTAATTACCTTTTATTACCATTCGATGCCGTGATTTGTGTGTGGAGTAGTTGCAGAGCTTCTAAGGCAGGAATGACTTAAAGGATAGAAAGGAAACATACAAAAATAGAAGGAAAGCACAAATTGGAGTTTTGGAGAAACTGGCAGCGACGCGTCCGCATGGACGACGCGAACGCGTAGTTAGCACAAATAAGCATTGACGCAAGCACATGGACGACGCGAACGCGTGGCGTGCGAAACACAACTGACGCGGACGCATGACTGACGCGACCGCGTGACCCACGCGGACGCGTGACGTGCGCGATCTACAAAATTTGCAGAAGTCTGTTCCAGCAACTTCTGGGCCCTTTTTGGCCCAAATCCAAGCTCAGAGAACACAGATTAGAGGTTATGAAGTGGGGGAATGCATCCATTAGAAGCATCTCTCCAGATACACACTTTTCACAATTTAGAAAAGAGAGAGAGAGAGAGAGAGAGAGAGAGAGAGAGAGCACACGACGCGACAATGTCGCTGACGCGTCCGCGTCACAAGTGCATTAAAAGAAGAAGGAAAGTGAACAGAAAGTCATGCTAACGCAAGGCTGGAGGCGTGCCTTTGGCACAAATTGTTCAACGCGACCGCATGCCCCACGCGATCGCGTCAGTTGCGGAAAATTCCTCCCACGCATCTGCGTCACTCACGCGAATGCGTGATCTAGAAATCGGCGTAAAGATCCAACGCCCAGAAATTTGGGTTGGAATCGTGCGGCTAGTGTGCGTTTAGCACAAAACGACCCACGCGTGCGCATCTTTGACGCGAACGCATCACTGCACAACACCCATCCCACGTAAAAGCATGAGCGACGCGATCGCGTCGCATGGATATTGTGGCTCCCTAAATGGAGACAGAGAGTTGCGCTGAAACGACGCTGGAAGCGTACGTCTAGCACAAATTCCAGTGACACGTTCGCATGCTGCACGCGTTCGCGTCACCCATCTTTTACCCAACCCACGTGATTGCGTCGACCACGCATCCGCGTCAACCCTATTTCACCTTACTCACTCTTCGCGTGGATTTGCGATCACTAACCCCAAATCACGTGAACCCTACCCGTCGCGTTCCCTAAACACCAACTCCATCTTCCTCTCTTCTCTGTAACTCCTAACTACCGTACTTCACCACTTCGCAACCACCACCCTCAACCACCCCCAGCCACCCGGATCACCGCGCCACCACCGCCGTGACCTCACCATCTTTTACCCAACCCACCCCTTCCCTCTCTTCCTTCTTTTCCCTCCCTCTCTCTCTTCCGCCACTGCCCCACCGCCGCCAGCCTCAGACTGCCGCAGCCCATCTCCGCCGACCACCACCACAACCCTCACCCCCTCTTCTCAACTATACCCACTCAACCCTCCACCATTCACCCCTACTGCACCCCTGCCACCGCCTCTGCTCTACCGCCGCACCCCCGTGCTTCCCCCGGTGTCGCCACATCTCCATTACCTTTCCTCTGCCCTATCCCTTGTTCGTACACGCATCAGGTTCCGCCTTACTGCGATTCCTCCTTGCGGTTCTTCAGTTCATTTTCCAAATTTTTTTCCGAATAGGCTAGAGAGAGATGCATGTTCGTAGTGGATTCTAGGTGGTTAGGTAACTAGGATGTGGTTAGTGGATTTAGGCCTGATAATTACACCGTTCTTGTTACCTGTTTATTTGTTCTACAATTGTACTCCAGCTTCCACCTAAATCGGATCAGCCAGATGGTTACCAGAAAGCTGAGGAGGATATGAGATTCATGAGGTTTGATTGGGATGCAGTGAAACAAGATATCACCCTTGATCCTACTGTTCCATGGGTCATGGGAAAGAGCACAGTGGTACCTAAGGGAATCAGGCTGATATATCTGAATGATGAGGCTCGGCTATGGCAACAGATTCTGAGTAACTACGTGAAGCTGAGAACTCATGAGACGGAGGTGCCAGCTGCTATGATTACCCTCATCTGGTGTGTGATGACGGGTAAGGACTTATATCTACCCCGCTTCATCTGGCATTACATGCCCAGAGTCCATGTTAGAGGCACCCTTCCCTTTCCATTCCTGATTACTCAGTTGGGTCACCGAGCTGAGGTACCTTGGAAGGTTGCTAATGAAAAGCCACCCACCGCGGACTGCAGAAAGATCATCCCTCACAGTCGGAAGTTTCAGACTTTCGCCTATCGACCTCCATTTCTCACTGACTCTTCTGAGGCAGTTACTTCTTCAGCTGCTCCTTCTGCTTCCACCGGCCTAGCACCACCCACTGCACCCCCACCTGCTCATGAGCCTGTCTACCTTCTGGTGCACCGACTCTTTGACCGCTTAGACTAGATGGAGCGCCGTTACCAGCAGCACTTTGAGAGGTCTGAACGTCGTAACAGGCGACGTTATGAGAGGTCTGAGCGTCGCCACAAGCGGTGCTATGAGCACCTCAAGCTGATGATCCGATCTGGTGGCGACGTCCCCTCCGAGCCCGACACGCCCTCCGACACATCTGAGGAGGAGGTGAATGATCATGAGGAGGAGGCAGCTACCCAGGCTGAGCAGGGAGGACCCGAGCACACTGCACCACACCATGAGGAGCACCACCAGCTACAGACCACTGATCCGGACATTCCTCTACAGACAGAGCCCCCGCTTCAGCAGACCGCTCCTCCTACCCTCACAGAGACTGCAGATCCTCAGACCACCACCGAGACTCCAGCAGCCCATCCTTCCAGTGGTGACACTCCTTCACACCCAGCTTGAGTGAGCATTGAGGACGATGCTTTATTTTAAGTGTGGGGAGGTCGCCATCTCTGGCATATTTTTTGGTGAACCACTACAGACTTTTTTATTTTATTTTGCTCATTTTTCTGTATTTTTATCTTTATTTTTATTTTTATTTTTTTCAGTACTTATACATTGTTCTTTTCATGTGTTTTTACTCTATTTTCTACATTTTGCACTTTAGTTCATATTTTAGCCATTTAGTTTAGTTGCAATTCTAACTCATTAGTCATAGAATATGTGGATTAATTAGTGTAGTTTTTTAGCATATGATAAGTTTGGTTTTAATTGAAAATAAAAAAGAAGTAAGCTAGAGACTTTAACAGAATCAAAACAATCCACACCCCTTGTATATATAGCATTACATGTTAGTTAGTTAACAACATTTCATCAAGAAATAACACTAAAACTTTAAAGCCACCCAAATAATTTTTACATTGAGAATAATGGGAACTCTTAATTTCCACTTGCATGACATGTATAACTTATATATGATTTTTTTTTAGCTTGAGAACACACAGCCTGAGAGTTTTGAGCTTAATTGTATGGTTACATTCAAACCATAATTTTTATTCTTGTGTGCTTTGCCCTTCTTTTAATTCTGATGTTCTTTGCTTTGTTTTAATCTATATGTCTGATTATAGAATATAGATACATACTAATAAAGTGATTGAAGCCATCATTTGAATTTTTCCTCACTTATCCCAAATTAGCCTACCTTTTACATCACCCTTGTTAGCCCCCTCGAGCTTGTTAATCCCCTCTTTTTCTGTAAACCACATTACTAACCTTAAGCAGAAAAACAAAATATGAATCCCAAGTTGAATCCTTGGTTAGCTTAAGATAAGGTATTGTGTATAATTTAAGTGTGGAGAACTTTATGGGAACATGGATGATAGGAACAAAGGTAGAAAATTTAAAAGAGTAAAAATATTCAAAATAAAAATTTTGGGAAGCATGCTCATGTGAAATCAATTGAATTACCATGTGCCGTTTCAAAAAAAAGGCAAAAAAGTTTCTATTTTCAGTATTTAATTAAAGGGACACAAAGAAATTCCCCAGTTACAAAATAAAAAGAATCAATGCACATGGGATAAAATTAAAATCAATGCATAAGTTTGCAATACAAAGTGAGAAAACTGTGGGCAAATAGGTTGAGAAGCTTTAAATTACAAAATATATGTGTTAGGTGAGATCTTAGACTAATCAAGGATTCACTTATTAGCTCACTTATACCCTTACCTCTACCTTGGCCCCATTACAACCTTGGAAAAGACCTCATGATCTTTGTATGTCTGTATTCTATAATTGTTGATTGGTTAGATGAAGAACAAAGTTATAGAAAGTAAGGATAAAAAGAAGAATAGAGTGATTAACCCAATAAACACTGAGTGACTAGAGAGTAAACACAAAATCCAGTGAGGGTTCAATAGCTCATCACCATATATCTCTGCCTCAATTGTTAATTGTCTTGCAAGTTTGAAAAATATTTTTACCCATCTCAATTGTAAAAGTGCTTTAACATTATCTAAGGTTGGCTATGCATATATGATTCCTTGAGAATGTGATTAAATTTAACTACATGTAAGTTTTATATACAAGTGAATAACAAATTAGAATTGCATGATTCATTTAGGTAGTTGCATCTAGGATAGATTGCATTGCATGAGATCCTACCACTTTACCTTACTCTTTATCTTGGATTTAGCATGAGGACATGCTATTGTTTAAGTGTGGGGAGGTTGATAAACCCATATTTTATGATATATATTGTGCTTAATTTAAGTGATTTATTCAACCCTTCACCTACTTATTCATGTAAATTACATGGTTTTACTTTCCCTTCCTTATTATGTGATATATGTGAAATACATGTTTCCTATGCTTTAGAAATAATTATTTTAATTACCCTTTATTACCATTCGATGCCGTGATTTGTGTGTGGAGTAGTTGCAGAGCTTCTAAGGCAGGAATGACTTAAAGAATGGAAAGGAAACATACAAAAATGGAAGAAAATCACAAATTGGAGTTTTGGAGAAACTGGCAGCGACGCGTCCGCATGGACGACGCGAACGCGTAGTTAGCACAAATTAGCATCGACGCGAGCGCATGGACGACGCGAACACGTGGCATGCGAAACATAACTGATGCGGTCGCATAACTGATGTGACCGCGTGGAAGAGCAAGACTCCAGATGACGCGACCGCGTAACCCACGCGGACGCGTGACATGCGCAATCTGCAGAATTTGCAGAAGTCCGTTCCAGCAACTTCTGGGCCCTTTTTGGCCCAAATCCAAGCCTAGAGAACACAAATTAGAGGTTATGAAGTGGGGGAATGCATCCATTAGAAGCATCTCTCCAGTTACACACTTTTCACAATTTAGATGTAGTTTTTAGTGAGAGAGGTTCTGATGAGCAGATAATTTATACGCTTTTTAGCATTGTTTTTAGGTAGTTTTTAGTAGGATCTAGCTACTTTTAGGGATGTTTTCATTAGTTTTATGCTAAATTCACATTTCTGGATTTTACTAGGAGTTTGTGTGTTTTTCTGTGATTTCAGGTTTTTTCTAGCTGAAATTGAGGGATCTGAGCAAAACTCTGATAAGAAGGCTGACAAAGGACTGCTGATGCTGTTGGATTCTGACCTCCCTGCACTCAAAATGGATTTTCTGGAGCTACAGAACTCCAAATGGTGCGCTTTTGATGGTGTTGGAAAGTAGACATCCAGAGCTTTCCATCAATATATAATAGTTTATACTTTATTCGAGATTAGACGACGCAAACTGGCGCTCAACGCCAGTTCTATGCTGCATTCTGGAGTCAAACGCCAGAAACACGTCACAAACCAGAGTTAAACGCCAAAAACACGTTACAACTTGGTGTTTCACTCCAAAAGAAGCCTCTGCATGTGTAAAGATCAAGCTCAGCCCAAGCACACACCAAGTAGGCCCTGAAAGTAGATTTCTGCATCAATTACTTACTTCTGTAAACCCTAGTAGCTAGTCTAGTATAAATAGGACATTTTACTATTGTATTAGATATCTTTGGATTATTTTTGGATTACCTTATGATCCTTTGATCATGTTTATGGGGGCTGGTCGGCCATGCCTGGACCACCATCACTTATGTATTTTTAACGGTGGAGTTTCTACACACCAAAGATTAAGGGTGTGGAGCTCTGTTGTACCTCAAGTTTCAATGCAATTACTACTATTTTCTATTCAATTCAGCTTATTCTTATTCTAAGATATTTGTTGCACTTCAACATGATAAATATGATGATCCGTGAAACTCATCATCATTCTCACCTATGAACACGTGATTGACAACCACTTCTGTTTTACCTTAGAACGAATGAACATCTCTTGAGTTCCTTAATCAGAATCTTCGTGGTTGGTGCACGAAATCTTAATCCCAATATCAAAATCAAAATTTCTTATGATCTCGTACCACTAACCAGCAAGTGCACTGGGTCGTCCAACGGAGATTATTGGTTTGAAGCAAGCTATGTTTATTTTATTAGTCTTAGTCAGGATATTAATTAAAATTATCAGTTGGAATTATTAGAAAAATAAAAGAGTGTGAAATAGTTACTTGTTGTGCAGTAATGGAGAATATGTTGGGGTTTTTGGAGATGCTTTGTCCTCTGAATCCCTGCAACATAATGCTTACTCACTTTCATAAATGCAAGGCTCCTTCCATGGCAAGCTGTATGTAGGGAATCACCATTGTCAGTGGCTACCTCCCATCCTCTCAGTGAAAATGGTTCAGATGCTCTGTCACAGCACGGCTAATCAGCTGTTGGTTCTCGATCATGTTGGAATAGGATCCATTGATCCTTTTGCGTTTGTCATCACGCCCAGCAATCGCGAGTTTGAAGCTCGTCACAGCCATTCAATCCTTGAATCCTACTCGGAATACCACAGACAAGGTTTAGACTTTCCGGATCCTCAAGAGTGGCCGCCATCAGTTCTAGCTTATACCACGAAGATTCTGATTAAGGAAGCTAAGAGATACTCATTCAATCTGATGTAGAACGGAGGTGTTTGTCAGGCACTCGTTCATGGATTGAGGAAGGTGATGAGTGTCACGGATCATCACCTTCTCCATAATTAAGCGCAAATGAATATCTTAGATAGGAACACGCATGTTTGAAAGGAGAAACAGAAACAATTGCATTAATTCATCGAGACGCTGCAGAGCTCCTCACCCCCAACAATGGAGTTTAGAGACTCATGCCGTCAAAGTGTATAAAATTCAGATCTGAAAATGTCATGAGGTCCAAAGTAAATCTCTAAAAGTTGTTTAAATAGTAAACTAGTAACCTAGGTTTACAGAAAATGAGTAAACTATGATAGATAGTGCAGAAATCCACTTCTGGGGCCCACTTGGTGTGTGCTGGGGCTGAGACTTAAGCTTCTCACGTGCCTGGGGCTATTTCGGGCATTCAACGCCAGGTTGTAACCTGTTTCTGGCGTTGAACTCCAGCTTGTAACCTGTTTCTGGCGCTGGACGCCAGACAGCAGCATGAAACTGGCGTTGAACGCCAGTTTACGTCGTCTATCTTCGCGCAAGTATGGACTATTATATATTGCTGGAAAGCCCTGGATGTCTACTTTCCAACCCAATTGAGAGCGCGTCAATTGGACTCCTGTAGCTCCAAAAAATCCATTTCGAGTGCAGGGATGTCAGGATCCAACAGCATCAGTAGTCCTTTTTCAGCCTAACTCAGATTTTTGCTCAGCTCCCTCAATTTCAGCCAGAAAATACCTAAAATCACAGAAAAACACACAAACTCATAGTAAAGTCCAGAAATATGATTTTTGCCTAAAAACTAATAATATTCTACTAAAAACTAATTAAAACATGCTAAAATCTACATGAAATTATCCCCAAAAAGCGTATAAAATATCCGCTCATCAGTGGTATAAGCTAGAATTATTGGCGGCCATTCTTGAGAATCCGGAAAGTCTAAACCTTGTCTGTGGTATTTCGAGTAGGATTCAGGGATTGAATGACTGTGACGAGCTTCAAACTCGCGATTGTTGGGCGTGATGACAAACGCAAAAGAATCAATGGATTATATTCTGACATGATCGAGAACCGACAGATGATTAGCCGTGCTGTGACAAGAGCATTTGGACCTTTTTCACTGAGAGGATGAGAAGTAGCCATTGACAACGGTGATGCCCTACATACATCTTGCCATGGAAAGGATTATGAAGGATTGAAAGCGAGAAAGCAGTATGTTGCAGAGATTCAACAGGGATAAAGCATCTCCATACACTTATCTGAACTTCCTGCCAATGATTTACATAAGTATCTTTATCTTATTTTATGCTTTTTTTATTATTAATTTTCAAAAACCTTTATAACCATTTGAATCTGCCTAACTGAGATCTACAAAATGACCATAGCTTGCTTCATACCAACAATCTCCATGGGATCGACCCTTACTCGCGTAAGGTTTATTACTTGGACGACCCAGTGCACTTGCTGTTAAGTTGTGCGGGATTGTGACAAAGTGTGATTCACGTTTGAGAGTGCTACCAAGTTTTTGGCGCCATTGTTGATGATCACAATTTCGTGCACCAGGTTCTCTCCTCTCTCTTAGGTTCTAGGATTAGGATTCCTCTTAAAGGATTTAGGATTTCGACTCTTCATCAGGTTCAATATTCCTTTTACTTTATATTTCTCTTTTACTTCTAGATGCTTTAATGCTTGTATTACTTGTGTTGCCTATTTGGCTTATGAACTTTTCATGTTAGGATTTTCTTAATAAATATAAATTGAGGTATTTCAGACTCATGATTGCTTTTTCCTATTTACAATTTAGATTATTTACTATTGGCTTTAGTTGATTAATTGGTGACTCTTGAGTTGTCAAACTCATCGTGATTTAAATTTTTGGAATTGAAGGATGATATTTTAAAACATGTTTATGCAAGAAATTATGAATTGAAACATAAAAATTAGAAAATTTGTGAAGAAAAACGAATTTTACCTCCTCCCCACCATTCTGGCGTTAAACGCCCAAATGCTGCTTGTTTTGGGCGTTTAACGCCCAATTGCTGCTTCTCCTGGGCGTTCAACGCCCAGCCGTTGCTTCTTTCTGGCGTTGAACGCCAGGAAGTCCTTTGTTACTGGGCGTTTTTCTGAATGCCCAGGACGTTGTCAATCTGGCGTTAAATGCCCAGAAGGTGCTTCTTTCTGGCGTTCAACGCCCAGAAGATGCTCCTTTCTGGCGTTTAACGCCCAGATGGCTACCCTTACTGGCGTTGAACGCCCAGCGGGTGCTTCTTTTGGGCGTTCAACGCCCAAAACGTTTCTTACTGGCTTTTTCACGCCAATGAGTTTCCAAAATCCCCTGTAACTCTGTGAATTCAATCAATTGCTATTTTACCTTTTGAAGATACTTTGACATATACCTGTAAAAATCAATTAATTAGCAAAAACAAATAAAATTAAATTTTGTAAATGGCTGGGTTGCCTCCCAGCAAGCGCTTCTTTATTGTCATTAGCTGGACTATTGAGCTTTAATCAAGCCTTAGTTTTGAGCATTCTTGCTCAAAATTGCCTTTAAGATAATGTTTGACTCTCTGTCCATTAACAATGAACTTTTTATTAGAGTCATTATCCTGAAGCTCTACGTATCCATATGGTGATACACTTGTGATCACATATGGACCTCTCCACCGGGACTTCAATTTCCCGGGGAATAATTTGAGCCTAGAATTAAATAACAGAACTTTCTGCCCCGGCTCAAAGACTCTGGATGACAATTTCTTATCATGCCATCTTTTCGCTTTCTCTTTGTATATTTTTGCATTCTCGAAAGCATTGAGTCTAAATTCCTCTAGCTCATTTAACTGAAGCAATCGTTTTTCTCCAGCTAACTTGGCATCAAGGTTCAGGAATCTGGTTGCCCAGTAGGCCTTATGTTCCAGTTCCACTGGCAAGTGACATGCCTTTCCATACACAAGCTGGTATGGAGAGGTCCCTATAGGGGTCTTGAATGCTGTTCTGTATGCCCACAGAGCATCATCCAAGCTTCTTGCCCAATCCCTTCTACGGTTAATTACAATCTGTTCCAGGATTCTTTTGATTTCTCTATTTGAGACTTCAACTTGCCGATTAGTCTGTGGATGATATGGAGTGGCCACCCTGTGGCTAACTCCATAACGAACCAAAGCAGAATAGAGCTGTTTATTGCAGAAATGAGTGCCCCCATCACTGATTAGTACTCTAGGGGTGCCAAATTTGTTGAAGATGTGTTTCTGGAGGAATTTTAACACTGTCTTAGTGTCATTAGTGGGTGTTGCAATAGCTTCCACCCATTTAGATACATAATCCACTGCCACCAGAATATAAGTGTTTGAGTATGATGGTGGGAAAGGTCCCATGAAGTCAATACCCCATACATCAAACAACTCAATCTCCAAGATCTTTGGCAACTGTCATAATTAAGTACAAACACTCGGGAATCTTTATAGAGAGTAGGCCAGTAGAAGCTACATTGGAAGACTCTTGTGGCTGTTCGCTCACTTCCAAAATGTCCTCCACACTGGGATCCATGGCAGTGCCATAGGATCTTTTGCGCTTCTTCTTTAGGCACACATCTACGGATTACTCCGTCTGCACATCTCTTAAAGAGATACGGCTCATCCCAAAGATAATACTTTGCATCCATGATCAGCTTCTTTGATTGCTGCCTACTGTATTCTTTGGGTATGAATCCCACTGTCTTGTAGTTTGTAATGTCTGCAAACCATGGCACTTCCTGGATGGCAAAGAGTTGCTCATCTGGAAAGTTTTCAGAGATCTTAGTAAGAGGGAGGGACGCCCCTTCTACTGGTTCTATTCGGGACAGGTGATCTGCTACCTGATTCTCTGTCCCTTTTCTGTCTCTTATTTCTATATCAAACTCTTGCAGAAGCAACACCCATCTTATAAATCTGGGTTTTGAATCCTGCTTTGTGAGTAGATATTTAAGAGCAGCATGATCAGTGTACATAATCACTTTTGATCCTACTAAATAGGATCTGAATTTGTCAATGGCGTAAACCACTGCAAGTAGCTCTTTTTCTGTGGTTGTGTAGTTCTTCTGTGCGTCATTTAGAACACGGCTGGCATAGTAAATAACGTGCAGAAGCTTGTCATGCCTTTGTCCCAACACTGCACCAATGGCATGGTCACTGGCATCACATATTAGTGCAAATGGCAATGTCCAGTTTGGTGCAGAAATGATTGGTGCTGTGACCAATTTAGCTTTCAGAGTCTCAAATGCCTGCAGACACTCCTTATCAAAGACAAATGGCGTGTCAGCAGCTAGCAGGTTGCTCAGAGGTTTGGCGATTTTTGAAAAATCCTTTATAAACCTCCTATAGAATCCTGCATGTCCCAGAAAGATTTTGATTGCCTTAACATTGGCAGGTGGTGGTAATTTTTCAATTACTTCTACCTTAGCTTGATCCACCTTTATTCCCTTGTTCGAAATTTTGTGCCCAAGAACAATCCCTTCAGTCACCATAAAGTGACATTTCTCCCAGTTTAAAACCAGGTTTGTCTCTTGGCATCTCTTTAGAACAAGTGCTAGATGGTCAAGACAGGAGCTGAATGAGTCTCCAAATACTGAAAAGTCATCCATGAAGACTTCCAGAAATTTTTCCACCATATCAGAGAAAATTGAGAGCATGCACCTCTGAAAGGTTGCAGGTGCATTGCACAGGCCATATGGCATCCTTCTGTATGCAAATACTCCAGATGGACATGTGAATGTCGTTTTCTCTTGATCTTGGGGATTGGTGCGCGAAATTGTGAACTATACTTTTTCACAACTCTCATAATCCCTGGTAATGGCTCCAAAAACTTGGTGCGCTCAATACCATGGCATTACACAACTTCGCACAACTAACCAGCAAGTGCACTGGGTCGTCCAAGTAATAAACCTTACGTGAGTAAGGGTCGATCCCACGGAGATTGTTAGTATTGAAGCAAGCTATGGTCATCTTGTAAATCTTAGTCAGGCAACTCAGATATATATGGTGATGAACGAAAATAACATAAAAGATAAAGATAGTGATACTTATGTAATTCATTGGTAGGAACTTCAGATAAGTGCATGAAGATGCCTTCCCTTCCGTCTCTCTGCTTTCCTACTGTCTTCATCCAACCCTTCTTACTCCTTTCCATGGCAAGCTCGTATAGGGTCTCACTGTTGTCAGCAGCTACCTCCCATCCTCGCAGTGAAAGCTAATGCACACACTCTGTCACAGTGCTGCCAATCACCGGTTTGGTTCCCTCCCCTACCGGAATAGAATAACTCTTTTGTGTCTGTCACTAACGCCCAGTAGGTTACAGGTTTGAAGCACGTCACAGTCATTCAGTCATTGAATCCTACTCAGAATACCACAGACAAGGTTAGACCTTCCGGATTCTCTTGAATGCTGCCATCAGTTCTTGCCTATACCACGAAGACTCTGATCTCACGGAATGGCTGGCTCGTTTGTCAGGCGAGCACTCGGTTGTCAGGCGATCAACCATGCATCGTGCAATCAGGAATCCAAGAGATATTCACCAAGCCTCAAATGCTTGTAGAACAAGAATGGTTGTCAGTCACCTTGTTCATGGGTGAGAATGGTGATGGGCGTCAATCATCACCTTCATCATGTTGAAGAACAAGTGATATCTTGGATAAAGAACAAGCGGAATTTGAATGGAAGAACAATAGTAATTGCATTAATACTCGAGGTACAGCAGAGCTCCACACCTTGATCTATGGTGTGTAGAAACTCCACCGTTGAAAATACATAAGCATAAGGTCTAGGCATGGCCGAATGGCCAGCCTCCCAATGATCTAAGAACTAAAATGTCCAAAGATGATCTAGAGATCTAAAAGTGATCCAAAGATTTCTATACAATAGTAAAAGGTCCTACTTATAAGAAACTAGTAGCCTAGGGTGTACAGAAATGAGTAAATGACATAAAAATCCTCTTCCGGGCCCACTTGGTGTGTGCTTGGGCTGAGCAATGAAGAAATTTCGTGTAGAGACTCTTCTTGGAGTTAAACGCCAGCTTTGGTGCCAGTTTGGGCGTTTAACTCCCATTTGGGTGCCAGTTCCAGCGTTTAACGCTGGGATTTCTTGAGGTGATTTTGAACGCCGGTTTGGGCCATCAAATCTTGGGCAAAGTATGGACTATTATATATTGCTGGAAAGCCCAGGATGTCTACTTTCCAACGCCGTTGAGAGCGCGCCAATTGGGCTTCTGTAGCTCCAGAAAATCCGCTTCGAGTGCAGGGAGGTCAGAATCCAACAGCATCTGCAGTCCTTTTGAGTCTCAAAATCAGATTTTTGCTCAGGTCCCTCAATTTCAGCCAGAAAATACCTGAAATCACAGAAAAACACACAAACTCATAGTAAAGTCCAGAAAAGTGAATTTTAATTAAAAACTAATAAAAATATACTAAAAACTAACTATATCATATCAAAAACATACTAAAAACAATGCCAAAAAGTATACAAATTATCCGCTCATCACAACACCAAACTTAAATTGTTGCTTGTCCTCAAGCAACTGAAAATCAAATAAGATAAAAAGAAGAGAATATGCAATGAATTCCAAAAACATCTGTGAAGATCAGTATTAATCAGATGAGCGGGACTTTTAACTTTTTGCCTCTGAACAGTTTTGGCATCTCACTCTATCCCTTGTAATTCAGAATGATTGGCTTCTTTAGGAACTTAGAATCCAGATAGTGTTAATGATTCTCCTAGTAAAGTATGATGATTCTTGAACATAGCTATTTATTGAGTCTTGGCTGTGGCCCAAAGCACTCTGTCTTCCAGTATTACCACCGGATACATACATGCCACAGACACATAATTGGGTGAACCTTTTTAGATTGTGACTCAGCTTTGCTAAAGTCCCCAATTAGAGGTATCCAGGGTTCTTAAGCACACTCTTATTGCCTTGGATCACAACTTTATTCTTTCTTTTTCTTTCTTTTTCTCTTTCTTTTTTCGGATTTTTTTTTTCGAATTTTTTTTTTCTCTTTTTTTTTTGAAATGCTTTTTCTTGCTTCAAGAATCATTTTATTGATTTTTCAGATCCTCAGTAACATGTCTCCTTTTTCATCATTCTTTCAAGAGCCAACATTCATGAACCACAAATTCAAAAGACATATGCACTGTTTAAGCATACATTCAGAGAACAAAAATATTGCCACCACATCAAAATAATTAAACTATTATAAAATTCAAAATTCATGCAATTCTTTCTTTTATCAATTAGGCACGTTTTTATTGAAGAAAGGTGATGGATTCATAGGACATTCATAACTTTAAGGCATAGACACTAAGACACTAATGATCACAAGACACAAACATGGATAACCATAAAGCAAAATTTTCGAAAAACAGAAGAACAATAACAAGGAAATCAAAGAACGGGTCCACCTTAGTGATGGCGGCTCTTTCTTGCTCTTGAAGATCCTATGGAGTGCTTGAGCTCCTCAATGTCTCTTCCTTGTCTTTGTTGCTCCTCCCTCATGATTCTTTGATCTTCTCTAATTTCATGAAGGATGATGGAGTGTTCTTGATGCTCCACCCTCAGTTGTCCCATGTTAGAACTTAGTTCTCCTAGGGAGGTGTTTAGTTGCTCCCAATAGTTTTGTGGAGGAAAATTCATCCCTTGAGGAATCTCAGGGATCTCATGATGAGTGAGATCTCTTGTGTACTCCATCCTTTTCTTGGTGATGGGCTTGTCCTCATCAATGGGAATGTCTCCCTCTATGTCAACTCCAACTGAATAACAGAGGTGACAAATGAGATGAGGAAAAGCTAACCTTGCCAAGGTGGAGGTCTTGTCCGCCACCTTATAGAGTTCTTGGGCTATAACCTCATGAGCCTCTATTTCTTCTCCAATCATGATACTATGGATCATGATGGCCCGGTCTATGGTAACTTCGGACCGGTTGCTAGTGGGGATGATTGAGCGTTGTATGAACTCTAACCATCCTCTAGCCACGGGCTTGAGGTCATGCCTTCTCAATTGGACCGGCTTTCCCCTTGAATCTTGCTTCCATTGTGCGCCCTCTTCACATATGACTGTGAGGACTTGGTCCAACCTTTGATCAAAGTTGACCCTTCTAGTGTAAGGATGCTCATCTCCTTGCATCATAGGCAAGTTGAACGCCACCCTCACACTCTCCGGACTAAAATCCAAGTATTTCCCCCGAACCATAGTGAGATAGTTCTTTGGATTCGGGTTCACACTTTGGTCATGGTTCTTTGTGATCCATGCATTGGCATAGAACTCTTGAACCATCAAGATTCCGACTTGTTGAATGGGGTTGGTAAGAACTTCCCAACCTCTTCTTCGGATCTCATGGCGGATCTCCGAATATTCACCCTTTTTGAGTGAAAAGGGGACCTCGGAGATCACCTTCTTCAAGGCCACAACTTCATAGAAGTGGTCTTGATGCACCCTTGAGAGGAATCTATCCATCTCCCATGACTCGGAGGTGGAAGCTTTTGCCTTCCCTTTCCTCTTTTTAGAGGTTTCTCCGGCCTTGGATGCCATAAATGGTTATGGAAAAATGAAAAAGCAACGCTTTTACCACACCAAACTTAAAATATTTGCTCGTCCTCGAGCAAAAGAAGAAAGAAGAGAGTAGAAGAAGAAGAAATGAAGAAGAGGGAGATGGTAGTGTATTCGGCCAAGAAGGGGGAAGAAAGGGTGTTTAGGTTGTGTGAAAATGAAGAGTGGAAGAAGGGTATTTATAGGAGAGAGGGGGGGTAAAGGTTCGGCCATTATGGGTGGGTTTGGGAGGGAAAGTGGTTTGAATTTGAAGGGTGAGGTTGGTAGGGTTTTATGAAGGATGGATGTGAGTGGTGAAGAGAAAGATGGGATTTGATAGGTGAGGGGTTTTTGGGGAAGAGGTGTTGATGTGATTGGTAAATGGGGGAAGAAGAGAGAGAGTGATGGTAGGATCCTGTGGGGTCCACAGATCCTGTAGTGTCAAGGAAAAGTCATCCCTGCACCAATTGTTGCTCAAAATCACGTTTTGAGCCATTTCTGGCGTTAAACGCCGGGCTGGTGCCCATTCCTGGCGTTTAACGCCAGGTTCTTGCCCTTTACTGGCGTTTAACGCCAGTCTGGTGCCCCTTTCTGGCGTTAAACGCCCAGAATGGTGCCAGACTGGGCGTTAAACGCCCAACAGCTAACATTACTGGCGTTTGAACGCCAGTTTCTTCTCCTCCAGGGTGTGCTGTTTTTCTTCCTGTTTTTCATTCTGTTTTTGCTTTTTTCATTGTTTTTGTGACTTCTTATGATCATCAACCTACAAAAAAAGATAAAATAACAAAAGAAAATAATTAATTATAAAACATTGGGTTGCCTCCCAACAAGCGCTTCTTTAATGTCATTAGCTTGACAGAGGGCTCTCATGGAGCCTCAAAAATGCTCAGAACCGTGTTGAAACCTCCCAACACCAAACTTAGAGTTTGAATGTGGGGTTTCAACACCAAACTTAGAGTTTGGTTGTAGCCTCCCAACACCAAACTTAGAGTTTGACTGTGGGGGCTCTGTTTGGCTCTGTTTTGAGAGGAGCTCTTCATGCTTCCTCTCCATGATGATAGAGGGATGTCCTTGGGCCTTAAACACCAAGGATTCTTCATTCACTTGAATGATTAACTCTCCTTTGTCAACATCAATCACAGCCTTTGCTGTGGCTAGGAAGGGTCTGCCAAGGATGATGGATTCATCCATGCACTTCCCAGTCTCTAGGACTATGAAATCAGTAGGAATGTACTGGTCTTCAACTTTAACCATAACATCCTCTACAAGTCCATGGGCTTGTTTTCTTGAGTTGTCTGCCATCTCTAATGAGATTCTTGCAGCTTGCACCTCTAAGATCCCTAATTTCTCCATTACAGAGAGAGGCATGAGGTTCACACTTGACCCTAAGTCACACAAGGCCTTCTTGAAGGTCATGGTGCCTATGGTACAAGGTATAGAAAACTTCCCAGGATCCTGCCTCTTTTGAGGTAGTTTCTGCCTAGACAGGTCATCCAGTTCTTTGGTGAGCAAGGGAGGTTTATCCTCCCAAGTCTCATTTCCAAATAACTTGTCATTTAGTTTCATGATTGCTCCAAGGTATTTAGCAACTTGCTCTTCAGTGACATACTCATCCTCTTCAGAGGAAGAATACTCATCAGAGCTCATGAATGGCAGAAGTAAGTCCAATGGGATCTCTATGGTCTCATTTTGAGCCTCAGATTCCCATTGTTCCTCATTGAGAAACTCAGAGGAGATTGGTACACGCCCACTGAGGTCTTCCTCAGTGGCGTCCTCCTCCTCTCTTTCCTCTCCATATTCGGCCATGTCTATGGCTTTGCACTCTCCTTTTGGATTTTCTTCTGTATTACTTGGAAGAGTACTAGGAGGGAGTTCAGTAATTTTCTTGCTCAGCTGTCCCACTTGTCCTTCCAAATTTCTGATGGAGGACCTTGTTTCATTCATGAAACTTTGAGTGGTCTTTATTAGATCAGAGACCATTGTTGCTAAGTCAGAAGTATTCTGCTTAGAGCTCTCTGTCTGTTGCTGAGAAGATGATGGAAAGGGCTTGCCATTGCTAAACCTGTTTCTTCCACCATTATTGTTATTGAAACCTTGTTGAGGTCTCTCTTGATTCTTCCATGAGAGATTTGGGTGATTTTTCCATGAAGAATTGTAGGTATTTCCATAGGGTTCTCCTAGGTAATTCACCTCTTCCATGGAAGGGTTCTCAGGATCATAAGCTTCTTCCTCAGATGAAGCATCCTTAGTACTGTTTGGTGCATTTTGCATTCCAGACAGACTTTGAGAAATCAAATTGACTTGTTGAGTCAATATCTTGTTCTGAGCCAATATGGCATTCAGAGTGTCAATCTCAAGAACTCCTTTCTTCTGACTAGTCCCATTGTTCACAGGATTCCTTTCAGAAGTGTACATGAATTGGTTATTTGCAACCATTTCAATCAATTCTTGAGCTTCTACAGGCGTCTTCTTCAGATGAAGAGATCCTCCAGCAAAGCTATCCAAGGACATCTTAGATAGTTCAGAGAGACCATCATAGAAAATACCTATGATGCTCCATTCAGAAAGCATGTCTGAAGGACATCTTCTGATTAATTGTTTGTATCTTTCCCAAGCTTCATAGAGGGATTCCCCATCCTTCTGTCTGAAGGTTTGGACTTCCACTCTAAGCTTACTCCATCTTTGTGGTGGAAAGAACTTTGCCAAGAAGGCATTGACTAGCTTTTCCCAAGAGTCCAGGCTTTCTTTAGGTTGAGAATCCAACCATATTCTAGCTCTGTCTCTTACAGCAAAAGGGAATAGCATCAGTCTATAGACCTCAGGGTTAACCCCATTAGTCTTGACTGTGTCACAGATTTGCAAGAATTCAGCTAAAAACTGATGAGGATCTTCCATTGGAAGTCCATGGAACTTGCAATTCTGTTGCATTAGAGAAACTAATTGAGGCTTAAGCTCAAAGTTGTTTGCTCCAATGGCAGGGATAGAGATGCTTCTCCCATAGAAGTCGGGAGTAGGTGTAGTAAAGTCACCCAGCACCTTCCTTGCATTGTTGGCATTGTTGTTGTTTTCGGCTGCCATGGGTTCTTCTTCTTTGAAGAATTCGGTCAGGTCCTCTAAAGAGAGTTGTACTTTGGCTTCTCTTAGCTTCTCTTCAAGGTCCTTTCGGGTTCAGGATCAGCTTCAACAAGAATGCCTTTGTCTCTGCTCCTGCTCATATGAAAGAGAAGAGAAAAAGAAAATGTGGAATCCTCTATGTCACGTATAGAGATTCCTTGAAATGTCAGAGAAAAGAGAAATAGAAAGAAGAAGGGGAAGAAGAATTCGAACTTTAATTAGATAAGGTTCGAATTGTGCATTCAGAAGGAGTGGTACTCCATAAATAGAAGGATGTGAGAAGGAGGGAAGAGGATTTTCGAAAATTCAATTAAAAGATTTTGAAACATTTTGAAAATTTGATTGATAATTTTCGAAAATTGAAAGTGGAAGAGAATCAAGTGATTTTGAAAAAATTTTGAAATTAGAAACTAAAAGATTTGATTGAAAAACTAATTTGAAAAAGATATGATAAAAAAAATATGATTGAAAGGTTATTGTCTTAAAAAGATGTGATTGAGAAGATATGATTTGAAAACCATTTTAAAAGATATGTTTTGAAAATTATTTTAAAAGATTTGATTTGGAAAATTAGTGACTTGCCTAACAAGAAAGATATGATTCAAACATAAAACCTTCCTTAACAGAAAAGGCAAAAAATGTTCAATCAATCATTAATTGTTAGTAAGTATCTTTGAAAGGAAAGAAATTAATTTTGAAAACATTTGAGTGAAAAGATTTGATTTGAAAAAGATTTGATTTTGAAAAACTTGAAAAAAAATTGATTTGAAAACAAAATCTTCCCCCTAGCACCATCCTGGCGTTAAACGCCCAGAATGGTATACATTCTGGCGTTAACGCCCAAAATGCTACCTTTTTGGGCGTTAAACGCCCAACCAGGTGCCCTGGCTGGCGTTTAAACGCCAGTCTGCCTTCTTCACTGGGCATTTTTGAATGCTCAGCTTTTTCTGTATAATTCCTCTGCAGTGTGTTCTGAATCTTCAATCCCTTGTATCATTGACTTGAAAAGACACAAATTAAAAATATTTTTGGATTTTTAATAATTAAAATGCAACAAGAATCAAATAACAATGCATGCAAGATACCAAACTTAGCAGTTTGTATACTACTGACACTAATGAACTGAAAATGCATATGAGACACACAAAATACTCAAGTCAATAGAATTCAAAGATCAGAGCAAGTGAATCATCAAGAACATCTTGAAGATCACTAAGACATATGAATGCATGTAATTGACACCAAACTTAGGATGAGACACTAGACTCAAACAAGAAATATTTTTGAATTTTATGATTTTTTTTATTTTTTAAATTTTTTGTGTTTTTCGAAAATTAAGTGGAAAAAGAAGGTATCAAAATTCTTAATGAGAATTCCAGGAATCAGTGCAATGCTAGTCTAAGACTCCGGTCCAGGAATTAGACATGGCTTCACAGCCAGCCAAGCTTCCAAAGAAAGCTTCGGTCCAAAACACTAGACATGACCAAAGGTCAGCCAAGCCTTAGCAAATCACTGCTCCAAAAGCAAGATTGATACGAAATCAACAAGCTCTTGTGGTGATAAGTTGAAACCTCGGTCCAATCAGATTAGACATGGCTTCTCAGCCAGCCAGATTTCAACAAATCATCATGAAACTCTAGAATTCATCTTCAAGAATTTCGAAAAAAAATACCTAATCTAAGCAACAAGATGAACCGTCAGTTGTCCAGCCTGAACAATCCCGGGCAATAACACCAAAAATTTGATGTTGTTGCCGGATCTTGGCACTGATGTTACAAAGGCTTGCTCAAAACTAGAACAATACCCGGCAACGGCGCCAAAAACTTGGTGCGCGAAATTGTGAACTATACTTTTTCACAACTCTCATAATCCCTGGTAATGGCTCCAAAAACTTGGTGCGCTCAATACCATGGCATTACACAACTTCGCACAACTAACCAGCAAGTGCACTGGGTCGTCCAAGTAATAAACCTTACGTGAGTAAGGGTCGATCCCACGGAGATTGTTAGTATTGAAGCAAGCTATGGTCATCTTGTAAATCTTAGTCAGGCAAACTCAGATATATATGGTGATGAACGAAAATAACATAAAAGATAAAGATAGTGATACTTATGTAATTCATTGGTAGGAACTTCAGATAAGTGCATGAAGATGCCTTCCCTTCCGTCTCTCTGCTTTCCTACTGTCTTCATCCAACCCTTCTTACTCCTTTCCATGGCAAGCTCGTATAGGGTCTCACTGTTGTCAGCAGCTACCTCCCATCCTCGCAGTGAAAGCTAATGCACACACTCTGTCACAGTGCTGCCAATCACCGGTTTGGTTCCCTCCCCTACCGGAATAGAATAACTCTTTTGTGTCTGTCACTAACGCCCAGTAGGTTACAGGTTTGAAGCACGTCACAGTCATTCAGTCATTGAATCCTACTCAGAATACCACAGACAAGGTTAGACCTTCCGGATTCTCTTGAATGCTGCCATCAGTTCTTGCCTATACCACGAAGACTCTGATCTCACGGAATGGCTGGCTCGTTTGTCAGGCGAGCACTCGGTTGTCAGGCGATCAACCATGCATCGTGCAATCAGGAATCCAAGAGATATTCACCAAGCCTCAAATGCTTGTAGAACAAGAATGGTTGTCAGTCACCTTGTTCATGGGTGAGAATGGTGATGGGCGTCAATCATCACCTTCATCATGTTGAAGAACAAGTGATATCTTGGATAAAGAACAAGCGGATTTGAATGGAAGAACAATAGTAATTGCATTAATACTCGAGGTACAGCAGAGCTCCACACCTTGATCTATGGTGTGTAGAAACTCCACCGTTGAAAATACATAAGCATAAGGTCTAGGCATGGCCGAATGGCCAGCCTCCCAATGATCTAAGAACTAAAATGTCCAAAGATGATCTAGAGATCTAAAGTGATCCAAAGATTTCTATACAATAGTAAAAGTCCTACTTATAAGAAACTAGTAGCCTAGGGTGTACAGAAATGAGTAAATGACATAAAAATCCTCTTCCGGGCCCACTTGGTGTGTGCTTGGGCTGAGCAATGAAGCAATTTCGTGTAGAGACTCTTCTTGGAGTTAAACGCCAGCTTTGGTGCCAGTTTGGGCGTTTAACTCCCATTTGGGTGCCAGTTCCAGCGTTTAACGCTGGGATTTCTTGAGGTGATTTTGAACGCCGGTTTGGGCCATCAAATCTTGGGCAAAGTATGGACTATTATATATTGCTGGAAAGCCCAGGATGTCTACTTTCCAACGCCGTTGAGAGCGCGCCAATTGGGCTTCTGTAGCTCCAGAAAATCCGCTTCGAGTGCAGGGAGGTCAGAATCCAACAGCATCTGCAGTCCTTTTGAGTCTCAAAATCAGATTTTTGCTCAGGTCCCTCAATTTCAGCCAGAAAATACCTGAAATCACAGAAAAACACACAAACTCATAGTAAAGTCCAGAAAAGTGAATTTTAATTAAAAACTAATAAAAATATACTAAAAACTAACTATATCATATCAAAAACATACTAAAAACAATGCCAAAAAGTATACAAATTATCCGCTCATCAGGGATCTACTGCAATTTGATTATAACCTGAATATCCATCCAGGAAGCAGTAGTATTCATGACCTGCTAGTCTTTCTAGCATCTGGTCTATGAATGGTAAAGGAAAATGATCCTTTCTGGTGGCTGTATTGAGCCTTCTATAATCAATACACATACGCCACCCTGTAACTGTTCTTGTAGGATCCAGTTCATTTTTTTCATTGTGAACCACTGTCATGCCACCTTTCTTAGGGACAACTTGGACAGGGCTTACCCAGGGGCTGTCAGAAATAGGATAAATAATCCCAGCCTCTAGTAATTTAGTGACCTCCTTCTGTACCACTTCCTTTATGGCTGGATTCAGCCGCCTTTGTGGTTGAACCACTGGCTTGGCGTCACCCTCCAATAGGATCTTGTGCATGCATCTGGCTGGGCTAATGCCCTTAAGATCACTGATGGACCACCCAAGAGCTGTCTTGTGTGTCTTTAGCACTTGAATCAGTGCTTCCTCTTCCTGTGGCTCTAGGGCAAAGCTTATGATTATAGGAAAGGCATCACCTTCTCCCAGAAATGCATATTTTAGGGATGGTGGTAATGGTTTGAGCTCGGGTTTGGGAGGTTTCTCCTCTTCTTGGGGGATTTTCAGAGATTCTATTATTCTCTCTGATTCCTCCAAATCTGGCTGAACATCTTTAAAGATGTCCTCTAGCTCTGATTCGAGACTCTCAGTCATATTGACCTCTCTTACCAGAGAGTCAATAATATCAACACTCATGCAGTCATTTGGGGTGTCTGGATGTTGCATGGCTTTGACAACATTTAACTTGAACTCCTCCTCATTGACTCTCAGGGTTACTTCCCCTTTTTGGACGTCAATGAGGGTTCGGCCAGTTGCTAGAAAAGGTCTTCCTAGAATGAGAGTTGCACTCTTGTGCTCCTCCATTTCCAGCACCACAAAGTCAGTGGGAAAGGTAAATGGCCCAACCTTAACAATCATGCCTTCAATCACACCTGATGGGTATTTAATGGAGCCATCAGCAAGTTGAAGACATATCCGGGTTTGTTTGACTTCTTCAGTCAACTCGAGCTTTGTGATAATAGATGCAGGTATTAGGTTGATACTTGCCCCAAGATCACATAGAGCTTGCTTGGTACAATTACCCTCTAATGTGCATTGTATCATAAAGCTCCCGGGGTCTTTAAGCTTCTCAGGTAAGCTTTTCAGAATGACTGCACTGCATTCTTCAGTGAGGTAAACTTTTTCAGTTTCTCTCCAATCCTTCTTATGACTTAAGATCTCTTTCATGAACTTAGCATAAGAGGGTATTTGCTCAAGTGCTTCTGCAAACGAAATCTTTATTTCAAGAGTCCTGAGATAGTCTGCAAAGCGGGCAAATTGCTTATCCTGTTCCGCTTGGCGGAGTTTTTGAGGATAAGGCATTTTGGCTTTATATTCCTCAACCTTAGTTGCTGCAGGTTTATTACCTACAGAAGTGGGTTGGGAAGCCTTTTTAGAATGGTTGTTATCAGCACTTGTATGTGACTGATCCCCCACTGGCATTTGAATGCCAGAGGTGGAAGCTGGAGTGGCGTTAAACGCCAACTCCTTATCTGTTACTGGCGTCTGAACGCCAGAACTGTGCTCCCTTTGGGCATTCAACGCCAAGTCCATGCTTGTTTCTGGCGTTGAACGCCAGGAATGAGCATGGTCTGGGCGTTCAGCGCCAGCCTTATTCCTTTCTGGGCTCTGATTGTCCTCAGAGGGATTTTGAGTAGCCATTTGTTCATTTCTTGGCTTCCTGCTGCTTTGAAGTGAGGTTTTTAATGTTTTCCCACTTCTTAATTGAACTGCTTAGCATTCTTCTGCAATTTGTTTTGACAATTGCTTTTCTGTTTGCTTTAACTGTACTTCCATATTCCTATTAGCCATTCTTGTTTTCTGTAGTATTTCCTTGAATTCGGCTAGCTGCTGAGTTAGAAAGTCTAATTGCTGATTGAATTCATTAGCCTGATCTACAGGACTGAGTTCAGCAATTACTGTTTTAGCTTTTTCTTTCATGGAAGATTCACTGCTTAGGTACAGATGCTGATTTTTGGCAACTGTATCAATAAGCTCTTGAGCTTCTTCAATTGTTTTTCTCATATGTATAGATCCACCAGCTGAGTGATCTAGAGAAATCTGAGCTTTTTCTGTAAGCCCATAGTAGAAGATGTCTAATTGCACCCACTCTGAAAACATCTCAGAGGGGCATTTTCTTAGCATCTCTCTGTATCTCTCCCAGGCATCATAAAGGGATTCATTATCTCCTTGTTTGAAGCCTTGGATGCTTAGCCTTAGTTGTGTCATCCGTTTTGGAGGAAAGTAGTGATTCAGGAATTTTTCTGACAGCTATTTCCATGTCTTTATGCTGTTTTTAGGTTGGTTATTTAACCACCTCTTATCTTGATCTTTTACAGCAAATGGAAACAGTAATAATCTGTAGACATCCTGATCTACTTTCTTATCATGTACTGTGTCAGCAATTTGCAAAAATTGTGCCAGAAACTCTGTAGGTTCTTCGTGTGGAAGACCGGAATACTGGCAGCTTTGCTGCACCATGATAATGAGCTGAGGATTCAACTCAAAGCTACTAACTCCAATGGAGGGTATACAGATACTACTCCCATATGAAGCAGTAGTGGGGTTAGCATATGACCCCAGAGTCCTCCTGGACTGTTCATTTCCACTTAGTTCCATGATGGAATAAAGGAGATGGTATGGATGTTGATATTATTTATTTTATAAAAATTTATTTTATAAAATAAAGTAAAAATAAAACAAATAAAAACGAAATAAAATAAATAAAAAAATGAAAATATTTTTTTGAAGATTTTCGAAAAATTTGAGGAAAAGGAGAAATTGGTTAGGATAAGATTTTTGAAAAAGATGATAAAATATTGATGAGCGGATAATTTATACACTTTTTGGCATTGTTTTTAGTATGTTTTTGGTATGATCTAGTTAGTTTTTAGTATATTTTTATTAGTTTTTAGTTAAAATTCACTTTTCTGGACTTTACTATGAGTTTGTGTGTTTTTCTGTGATTTCAGGTATTTTCTGGCTGAAATTGAGGGATCTGAGCAAAAATCTGATCCAGAGACTCAAAAGGACTGCAGATGTTGTTGGATTCTGACCTCCCTGCACTCGAAGTGGATTTTCTGGAGCTACAGAAGCCCAATTGGCGCGCTCTCAACGGCGTTGGAAAGTAAACATCCTGGGCTTTCCAGCAATATATGATAGTCCATACTTTGCCCAAGATTTGATGGCCCAAACCGGCGTCCAAAGTCACCTACAGAAATTCCAGCGTTAAACGCCGGAACTGGCACCTAAATGGGAGTTAAACGCCCAAACTGGCACCAAAGCTGGCGTTTAACTCCAAGAAGAGTCTCTACACGAAATTGCTTCATTGCTCAGCCCAAGCACACACCAAGTGGGCCCGGAAGTGAATTTTTATGTCATTTACTCATCTCTGTACACCCTAGGCTACTAGTTTTCTATAAGTAGGACCTTTTACTATTGTATTGAGAAATCTGGGTAGCTACCTTCGTGTTTTATGCTATCTTAGATCATTGGGAGGCTGGCCATTCGGCCATGCCTAGACCTTGTTCTTATGTATTTTCAACGGTGGAGTTTCTACACCATAGATTAAGGTGTGGAGCTCTGCTGTACCTCGAGTATTAATGCAATTACTATTGTTCTTCTATTCAATTCCGCTTGTTCTTTGTCCAAGATATCACTTGTTCTTCAACTTGATGAATGTGATGATCAGTGACACTCATCACCATTCTCACCTATGAACAAGGTGACTGACAACCATTCTTGTTCTACAAGCATCCGAGGCTTAGTGAATATCTCTTGGATTCCTGATAACACGATGCATGGTTGATCGCCTGACAACCGAGTGCTCGCCTGACAAACGAGCCAGCCATTCCGTGAGATCAGAGTCTTCGTGGTATAGGCAAGAACTGATGGCGGCATTCAAGAGAATCCGGAAGGTCTAACCTTGTCTGTGGTATTATGAGTAGGATTCAATGATTGAATGACTGTGACGTGCTTCAAACTCCTAGCAGGCGGGGCATTAGTGACAGACGCAAAAGTATCGATGGATATTATTCCGGCCTGACCGAGAACCGACAGCTGAATTCCGCTATGCTGTGACAGAGCATATGCAATCGCTTTCACTGAGAGGATGGGAGGTAGCCATTGACAACGGTGAAACCCTACACGAGCTTGCCATGGAAAGGAGTAAGAAGGATTGGATGAAGACAGTAGGAAAGCAGAGAGACGGAAGGGAAGGCATCTTCATGCGCTTATCTGAAGTTCCTACCAATGGATTACATAAGTATCTCTATCTTTATCTTATATGTTATTTTCGTTCATCACCATTATACATTTGAGTCTGCCTGACTAAGATTTGCAAGATGACCATAGCTTGCTTCAATACTAACAATCTCCGTGGGATCGACCCTTACTCGCGTAAGGTTTTTTACTTGGACGACCCAGTGCACTTGCTGGTTAGTTGTGCGAAGTTGTGTAATGCCATGGAATTGAGCTACCAAGTTTTTGGAGTTCATGACCGGGGATTATGAGAGTTGTGAAAAAGTATTGTTCACAATTTCGTGCACCAAGTTTTTGGCGCCGTTGCCGGGGATTGTTCAAGTTTTGAGCAAGCTTTTTGTCCGGTAACATCAGTGCCAAGATCCGGCAACAAGCACCAAGTTTTTGGCGCCGTTGCCGGGGATTGTTCAGTTTGGACAACTGACGGTTTATCTTGTTGCTTAGATTAGGTATTTTTTTTTTCGAAATTCTTGAAGATGAATTCTAGAGTTTCATGATGATTTATTGAAGTCTGGCTGGCTGAGAAGCCATGTCTAATCTCATTGGACCGAGGTTTCAACTTATCTTCACAAGAGCTTGTTGATTTTTATCAATCTTGCTTTTGGAGCAGTGATCTGCTAAGGCTTGGCTGGCCTTTGGCCATGTCTAGTGTTTTGGACCGAAGCTTTCTTTGAAAGCTTGGCTGGCTGTGAAGCCATGTCTAATTCCTGGACCGGAGTCTTAGACTAGCATTGCACTGATTCCTGGATTTCTCATTAAGAATTTTGATACCTTTTTCCACTTAATTTTCGAAAAACACAAAAAAATCAAAAAAATCATAAAACCCAAAAATTTCTTGTTTGAGTCTAGTGTCTCATCTTAAGTTTGGTGTCAATTGCATGCATTCATTCATATGTCTTAAGGATCTTCAAATAATTCTTGATGATTTCTTACTCTGATCTTTGAATTCTTTTGACTTGAGTGTTTATGTGTCTCATATAGTGTCAGTAGTATACAAACTGCTAAGTTTGGTGTCTTGCATGCATTGTTATTTGATTCTTGTTGCATTTTGATTATTAAAAATCCAAAAATATTTTTTAAGTTGTGTCTTTTCAAGTCAATAATACAAAGAATTGAAGATTCTGAACATGCTGCAGAGGAATTATACAGAAAAAGCTGGGCGTTCAAAACGCCCAGTGAAGAAGGACAGACTGGCGTTTAAACGCCAGCCAGGGTACCTGGTTGGGCGTTTAACGCCCAAAAAGGGCATTTTGGGCGTTAAACGCCAGAATGGATACCATTCTGGGCGTTTAACGCCAGGATGGCAAAGGGGGAAGATTTTGTTTTTCAAATCAATTTTTTTTCAAGTTTTCAAAGTTTTTCAAAATCAAATCTTTTTCAAATCATATCCTTTCAATCAAATGTTTTCAAAATCAATTTCTTTCCTTTTTCAAAGATACTTGCTAACAATTAATGATTTGATTGAACATCTCAAGTATATTGCCTTTTCTGTTGAGAAAGGTTTAATGTTTGAATCATATCTTTTCTTGTTAGGCAAGTAATTAATCAAATCTTTTTAAAATTGTTTTCAAATCAAATCTTCTTAAAATTATTTTCAAATCATATCTTCTCAATCACATCTTTTTCAAAATAAGTTTTCAATCAAATCTTTTTAATTTCTAATTTCAAAATCTTTTTCAAAAATCACTTGATTTCTTTTCCACTTTGAATTTTCGAAAATTATCAATCAGTTTTTCAAAATGTTTTCAAACTTTTTAATTTAATTTTCGAAAATTCTCTTCCCTCCTTCCCACATCCTTCTATTTATGGAGTACTACTCCTTCTTAATGCACAACTCGAACTCTATCTAATCAAGCTCGAATTCTTCTATCTCCTTCTTCTATTTTTCTTTTCCTCTGACACCTCAAGGAATCTCTATACTGTGACATAGAGGATTCCACATTTTCTTGTTCTCTTCTCTTTCATATGAGCAGGAGCAAAGACAAAGGCATTCTTGTTGAAGCTGACCCTGAACCTGAAAGGACCTTAAAGCGAAAGCTAAGAGAAGCTAAGGCACAACTCTCTGTAGAGGACCTAACCGAATTCTTCAAGGAAGAAGAAGACATGGCAGCCGAAAACAACAACAATGCCAACAATGCAAGGAAGGTGCTGGGTGACTTTACTGCACCTACTCCCGACTTCTATGGGAGAAGCATCTCTATCCCTGCCATTGGAGCAAACAACTTTGAGCTTAAGCCTCAATTAGTTTCTCTAATGCAACAGAATTGCAAGTTCCATTGACTTCCAATGGAGATCCTCATCAGTTTTTAGCTGAGTTCTTGCAAATCTGTGACACAGTCAAGACTAATGGGGTTGACCCTGAGGTCTACAGACTGATGCTATTCCCTTTTGCTGTAAGAGACAGAGCTAGAATATGGTTGGACTCACAACCTAAAGATAGCCTGGACTCTTGGGAAAAGCTAGTCAATGCCTTCTTGGCAAAGTTCTTTCCACCTCAAAAATGGAGTAAGCTTAGAGTGGAAGTCCAAACCTTCAGACAGAAGGATGGAGAATCCCTCTATGAAGCTTGGGAAAGATACAAACAATTGATCAGAAAATGTCCTTCTGACATGCTTTCTGAATGGAGCATCATAGGTATTTTCTATGATGGTCTCTCTGAACTATCCAAGATGTCTCTGGATAGCTCTGCTGGAGGATCTCTTCATTTGAAGAAGACGCCTACAGAAGCTCAAGAGCTCATTGAAATGGTTGCAAATAACCAATTCATGTACACTTCTGAAAGGAATCCTGTGAACAATGGGACTAATCAGAAGAAAGGAGTTCTTGAGATTGACACTCTGAATGCCATTTTGGCTCAGAATAAAATATTGACTCAACAAGTCAATTTGATTTCTCAAAGTCTGTCTGGAATGCAAAATGCACCTGGCAGTACTAAGGATGCTTCATCTGAGGAAGAAGCTTATGATCCTGAGAACCCTTCAATGGAAGAGGTGAATTACCTAGGAGAACCCTATGGAAACACCTATAATTCTTCATGGAGAAATCACCCAAATTTCTCATGGAAAAATCAAGAGAGACCTCAACAAGGTTTCAACAACAATAATGGTGGAAGAAACAGGTTTAGCAATGGCAAACCTTTTCCATCATCTTCTCAGCAACAGACAGAGAATTCTAAGCAGAACCCCTCTGACTTAGCAACCATGGTCTCTGATCTAATCAAAACCACTCAAAGTTTCATGACTGAAACAAGGTACTCCATTAGGAATTTGGAGGCACAAGTGGGACAGCTGAGCAAGAAAGTTACTGAACTCCCTCCTAGTACTCTCCCAAGTAATACAGAAGAAAATCCAAAAGGAGAGTGCAAAGCCATAACCATGGCCGAATATGGAGAGGAAAGAGAGGAGGTGGACGCCACTGAGGAAGACCTCAATGGGCGTACACCAACCTCCTCTGAGTTCCCCAATGAGGAACCATGGAAATCTGAGGCTCAAAATGAGACCATAGAGATTCCATTGGACTTACTTCTGCCTTTCATGAGCTCTGATGAGTATTCTTCCTCTGAAGAGGATGAGTATGTCACTGAAGAGCAAGTTGCTAAATACCTTGGAGCAATCATGAAGCTAAATGACAAGTTATTTGGAAATGAGACTTGGGAAGCTGAACCTCCTTTGCTCACCAAAGAACTGGATGACTTGTCTAGGCAGAAATTACCTCAAAAGAGACAAGATCCTGGGAAGTTTTCCATACCTTGTACCATAGGCACCATGACCTTCAAGAAGGCCCTGTGTGACTTAGGGTCAAGTGTGAACCTCATGCCTCTCTCTGTAATGGAGAAGTTGGGGATCTTTGAGGTACAAGCTGCAAGAATCTCATTAGAGATGGCAGACAATTCAAGAAAACAAGCTCATGGACTTGTAGAGAATGTTTTGGTAAAAGTTGAAGACCATTACATCCCTACTGATTTCATAGTCCTAGAGATTGGGAAGTGCATGGATGAATCTATCATCCTTGGCAGACCCTTCCTAGCCACAGCAAAGGCTGTGATTGATGTTGATAGAGGTGAACTGATCATTCAAGTGAATGAAAAATCCTTGGTGTTTAAGGCTCAAGGATATCCCTCTGTCACCATGGAGAAGAAGCATGAAGAGCTTCTCTCAAATCAGAGACAAGCAGAGCCCCCACAGTCAAACTCTAAGTTTGGTGTTGGGAGGCCACAACCAAACTCTAAGTTTGATGTTGAACCCCCACATTCAAACTTTAAGTTTGGTGTTGGGAGGTTCTAACATTGCTCTGAGTATCTGTGAGGCTCCATGAGAGCCCTCTGTCAAGCTACTGACATTAAAGAAGCGCTTGTTGGGAGGCAACCCAATGATTATACTTTATATATTTTCTTTTGTTATTTTATGTTTTTTGTAGGTTGATGATCATAAGAAGTCACAAAATCCATTGAAAAAGCAAAAACAAAATGAAAAACAGGAAGAAAAATAGCACACCCTGGAGGAAGAATTCACTGGCGTTTAAACGCCAGTGAGGCTAGCAGTTGGGCGTTTAACGCCAAAAAGGGGCACCAGACTGGCGTTAAATGCCAGAAAAGGGCAAGAACCTGGCGTTAAACGCCAGGAATGGGCACCAGCCCGGCGTTTAACGCCAGAAATGACTCAAAACGTGATTTTGAGCAACATTTGGTGCAGAGATGACTTTTCCTTGACACCACAGGATCTGTGGACCCCACAGGACCCCACCAACCCCACCACCACCCTCTCTCTTCTTCCCCCATTCACCAATCACCTCAATACCTCTTCCCCAAAAACCCTTCACCTATCAAATCCCATCTTTCTCTTCACCACTCACATCCATCCTTCACAAAACCCCACCAACCTCACCCTTCAAATTCAAACCACTTTCCCTCCCAAACCCACCCATAATGGCCGAACTCCATCTCCCTTCTCTCCTATATAAACCCTCCTTCATTCCTTCATTTTCACACACCTTAAACACCATCTCTCTCCCCTTTGGCCGAATACAAAGCCATTCCCTTTCTCCTCATTTCTTCTTCTTCTACTCTCTTCTTTCTTCTTTTGCTCGAGGACGAGCAAACATTTTAAGTTTGGTGTGGTAAAAGCATTGCTTTTTGTTTTTCCATAACCATTTATGGCATCCAAGGCCGGAGAAACCTCTAGAAAGAGGAAAGGGAAGGCAAAAGCTTCCACCTCTGAGTTATGGGAGATGGAGAGATTCATCTCAAGGGTGCATCAAGACCACTTCTATGAAGTTGTGGCCTTGAAGAAGGTGATCCCCGAGGTCCCCTTTTCACTCAAAAAGGGTGAATTTCCGGAGATCCGCCATGAGATTCGAAGAAGAGGTTGGGAAGTTCTTACCAACCCCATTCAACAAGTCGGAATCTTGATGGTTCAAGAGTTCTATGCCAATGCATGGATCACCAAGAACCATGATCAAAGTGTTAACCCAAATCCAAAGAATTATCTTACTATGGTTCGGGGGAAATACTTGGATTTTAGTCCGGAAAGTGTAAGGTTGGCATTCAATTTGCCCATGATGCAAGGAGATGAACATCCTTACACTAGAAGGGTCAACTTTGATCAAAGGTTTGACCAAGTCCTCACAGTCATATGTGAAGAGGGCGCACAATGGAAGAGAGATTCAAGAGGCAAGCCGGTTCAATTGAGAAGGCATGACCTCAAACCCGTGGCTAGAGGATGATTGGAGTTCATTCAACGCTCAATCATTCCCACTAGCAACCGGTCCGAAGTTACTCTAGACCGGGCCATCACGATTCATAGCATCATGATTGGAGAAGAAGTGGAAGTTCATGAGGTTATAGCCCAAGAACTCTATAAAGTGGCGGACAAGTCTTCCACCTTGGCAAGGCTAGCCTTTCCTCATCTCATTTGTCACCTCTGTTATTCAGTTGGAGTTGACATAGAAGGAGACACCCCCATTGATAAGGATAAGCCCATCACCAAGAAAAGGATGGAGCACACAAGAGACCCCTCTCATCAAGAGATCCCTGAGATGCCTCAAGGGATGCACTTTCCTCCACAAAATTATTGGGAGCAAGTAAACATCTCCCTAGGAGAATTGAGTTCCAACATGGGACAACTAAGGGTGGAGCATCAAGGACACTCCATCATCCTTCATGAAATTAGAGAAGATCAAAGAATCATGAGAGAGGAGCAACAAAGACAAGGAAGAGACATTGAGGAGCTCAAGCACTCCATAAGATCTTCAAGAGAAAGAAAGAGCCGCCATCACTAAGGTGGACCCGTTCTTTAATTTCCTTGTTCTTTATTCTTCTGTTTTTCGAATTTTATGCTTATGTTTATCCATGTTTGTGTCTTGTGATCATTAGTGTCTTAGTGTCTATGCCTTAAAGTTATGAATGTCCTATGAATCCATCACCTTTCTTAAATAAAAACGTGCTTAATTGAAAAAGAAAGAATTGCATGAATTTTGAATTTTATAACAGTTTAATTATTTTGATGTGGTGGCATTACTTTTGTTCTCTGAATGTATGCTTAAACAGTGCATATGTATCTTGAATTTGTGGTTTATGAATGTTGGCTCTTGAAAGAATGATAAAAAAGGAGACATGTTACTGAGGATCTGAAAAATCATTAAAAATGATTCTTGAAGCAAGAAAAAGCAGTGAATACAAAAAAGAGAGGAAGCAAGCGAAAAAAAAAAACCGAAAAAAAAAGAGAAAGAAAAGAAAAAAAAAAGAAAGAAATAAAGTTGTGATCCAAGGCAAAAAGAGTGTGCTTAAGAACCCTGGACACCTCTAATTGGGGACTTTAGCAAAGCTGAGTCACAATCTGAAAAGGTTCACCCAATTATGTGTCCGTGGCATGTATGTATCCGGTGGTAATACTGGAAGACAGAGTGCTTTGGGCCACGACCAAGACTCAATAAGTAGCTGTGTTCAAGAATTATCATACTTAACTAGGAGAATCAATAACACTATCTGGATTCTGAGTTCCTAAAGAAGCCAATCATTCTGAGTTGCAAAGGATAGAGTGAGATGCCAAAACTGTTCAGAGGCAGAAAGCTAAAAGCCCCGCTCATCTAATTAATACTGATCTTCATAGATGTTTTTGGAATTCATTGCATATTCTCTTCTTTTTTATCTTATTTGATTTTCAGTTGCTTGAGGACAAGCAACAATTTAAGTTTGGTGTTGTGATGAGCGGATAATTTATACACTTTTTGGCATTGTTTTTAGTATGTTTTTGATATGATCTAGTTAGTTTTTTGTATATTTTTATTAGTTTTTAGTTAAAATTCACTTTTCTGGACTTTACTATGAGTTTGTGTGTTTTTCTGTGATTTCAGGTATTTTCTGGCTGAAATTGAGGGATCTGAGCAAAAATCTGATCCAGAGACTCAAAAGGACTGCAGATGCTGTTGGATTCTGACCTCCCTGCACTCGAAGTGGATTTTCTGGAGCTACAGAAGCCCAATTGGCGCGCTCTCAACGGCGTTGGAAAGTAAACATCCTGGGCTTTCCAGCAATATATGATAGTCCATACTTTGCCCAAGATTTGATGGCCCAAACCGGCGTCCAAAGTCACCTACAGAAATTCCAGCGTTAAACGCCGGAACTGGCACCTAAATGGGAGTTAAACGCCCAAACTGGCACCAAAGCTGGCGTTTAACTCCAAGAAGAGTCTCTACACGAAATTGCTTCATTGCTCAGCCCAAGCACACACCAAGTGGGCCCGGAAGTGGATTTTTATGTCATTTACTCATCTCTGTACACCCTAGGCTACTAGTTTTCTATAAGTAGGACCTTTTACTATTGTATTGAGAAATCTGGGTAGCTACCTTCGTGTTTTATGCTATCTTAGATCATTGGGAGGCTGGCCATTCGGCCATGCCTAGACCTTGTTCTTATGTATTTTCAACGGTGGAGTTTCTACACACCATAGATTAAGGTGTGGAGCTCTGCTGTACCTCGAGTATTAATGCAATTACTATTGTTCTTCTATTCAATTCCGCTTGTTCTTTGTCCAAGATATCACTTGTTCTTCAACTTGATGAATATGATGATCAGTGACACTCATCACCATTCTCACCTATGAACAAGGTGACTGACAACCATTCTTGTTCTACAAGCATCCGAGGCTTAGTGAATATCTCTTGGATTCCTGATAACACGATGCATGGTTGATCGCCTGACAACCGAGTGCTTGCCTGACAAACGAGCCAGCCATTCCGTGAGATCAGAGTCTTCGTGGTATAGGCAAGAACTGATGGCGGCATTCAAGAGAATCCGGAAGGTCTAACCTTGTCTGTGGTATTCTGAGTAGGATTCAATGATTGAATGACTATGACGTGCTTCAAACTCCTAGCAGGCGGGGCGTTAGTGACAGACGCAAAAGTATCGATGGATATTATTCCGGCCTGACCGAGAACCGACAGCTGAATTCCGCTATGCTGTGACAGAGCATATGCAATCGCTTTCACTGAGAGGATGGGAGGTAGCCATTGACAACGGTGAAACCCTACACGAGCTTGCCATGGAAAGGAGTAAGAAGGATTGGATGAAGACAGTAGGAAAGCAGAGAGACGGAAGGGAAGGCATCTTCATGCGCTTATCTGAAGTTCCTACCAATGGATTACATAAGTATCTCTATCTTTATCTTATATGTTATTTTCGTTCATCACCATTATACATTTGAGTCTGCCTGACTAAGATTTGCAAGATGACCATAGCTTGCTTCAATACTAACAATCTCCGTGGGATCGACCCTTACTCGCGTAAGGTTTATTACTTGGACGACCCAGTGCACTTGCTGGTTAGTTGTGCGAAGTTGTGTAATGCCATGGAATTGAGCTACCAAGTTTTTGGAGTTCATGACCGGGGATTATGAGAGTTGTGAAAAAGTATTGTTCACAATTTCGCGCACCAAATATATATAAAAAAAATAAGAATTGAAAAATTTTGAAATTGAAATCTGAATTTTTATATAAAAATTTCGAAAATATAGTTTAAAATTAGTTAGAAAAGATATTTTTTTTTAATTTTGAATTTTATGATGAAAGAGAAAAAACACACAAAAGACACAAGACTTAAAATTTTTAGATCTAATGCTCCTTATTTTCAAATATTTTGGAGGGAAAACACCAAGGAACACCAAACTTAAAAATTTTAAGATCAAAACATAAGAAAGACTCAAGAACACCTTGAAGATTCACAAGAACACCAAGAACAAAAGAAAGAACACCAAACTTAAAATTTTTAGAAAACCAAGATAAATTTTCGAAAATTAAAGAAAGATCAACAAGAAAACACCAAACTTAAAGTTTGGCACAAGATTAAATTAAGAAAAATTATTTTTTTAAAAAAAGATTTTAAAAAGAAGATGCCCAATTGCCAAGAACATAAGCCAACACTATAATCAACTGAGCTAAAAATGTAACGTATTTTAAAGATGTATTATTTTTATGGATAAAAGTATAATTTTTGAAAGTTAATGTTTTGAAAAAACACAAGAAAAACAAGAAAAGACACAAAACAAGAAAAACTCAAGATCAAACAAGAAAAATAAACAAGAACAACTTGAAGATCAGTGAAGAACAAAGAACACAAGTTTGAAAATTTAAAGAAAAATATAAAATATGCAATTAACACCAAACCTTGAACAAGACACTAAACTCACGAAAAGAAATTAAAAATTGATAAAGAAAAATAATATTTTTGAAAAATTTTTGAAAAGAAATTATCCTATCAGAATTTAATGACTCTATAGTAACAAAAATAAATTATTCCTAATCTAAGAAATAAAATAAACCTTTATTTGTTCAAACTTGAATAATCCCCGGCAACGGCGCCAAAAACTTGGTGCACGAAATCTTAATCCCAATATCAAAATCAAAATTTCTTATGATCTCGTACCACTAACCAGCAAGTGCACTGGGTTGTCCAACGGAGATTATTGGTTTGAAGCAAGCTATGTTTATTTTATTAGTCTTAGTCAGGATATTAATTAAAATTATCAGTTGGAATTATTAGAAAAATAAAAGAGTGTGAAATAGTTACTTGTTGTGCAGTAATGGAGAATATGTTGGGGTTTTTGGAGATGCTTTGTCCTCTGAATCCCTGCAACATAATGCTTACTCACTTTCATAAATGCAAGGCTCCTTCCATGGCAAGCTGTATGTAGGGAATCACCATTGTCAGTGGCTACCTCCCATCCTCTCAGTGAAAACGGTCCAGATGCTCTGTCACAGCACGGCTAATCAGCTGTTGATTCTCGATCATGTTGGAATAGGATCCATTGATCCTTTTGCGTTTGTTATCATGCCCAGCAATCGCGAGTTTGAAGCTCGTCACAGCCATTCAATCCTTGAATCCTACTCGGAATACCACAGACAAGGTTTAGACTTTCCGGATCCTCAAGAGTGGCCGCCATCAGTTCTAGCTTATACCACGAAGATTCTGATTAAGGAAGCTAAGAGATACTCATTCAATCTGATGTAGAACGGAGGTGTTTGTCAGGCACACGTTCATGGATTGAGGAAGGTGATGAGTGTCACGGATCATCACCTTCTCCATAATTAAGCGCAAATGAATATCTTAGATAGGAACACACATGTTTGAAAGGAGAAACAGAAACAATTGCATTAATTCATCGAGACGCTGCAGAGCTCCTCACCCCCAACAATGGAGTTTAGAGACTCATGCCGTCAAAGTGTATAAAATTCAGATCTGAAAATGTCATGAGGTCCAAAGTAAATCTCTAAAAGTTGTTTAAATAGTAAACTAGAAACCTAGGTTTACAGAAAATGAGTAAACTATGAGAGATAGTGCAGAAATCCACTTCTGGGGCCCACTTGGTGTGTGCTGGGGCTGAGACTTAAGCTTCTCACGTGCCTGGGGCTATTTCGGGCATTCAACGCCAGGTTGTAACCTGTTTCTGGCGTTGAACTCCAGCTTGTAACCTGTTTCTGGCGCTGGACGCCAGACAGCAGCATGAAACTGGCGTTGAACGCCAGTTTACGTCGTCTATCTTCGCGCAAGTATGGACTATTATATATTGCTGGAAAGCCCTGGATGTCTACTTTCCAACCCAATTGAGAGCGCGTCAATTGGACTCCTGTAGCTCCAAAAAATCCATTTCGAGTGCAGGGATATCAGGATCCAACAGCATCAACAGTCCTTTTTCAGCCTAACTCAGATTTTTGCTCAACTCCCTCAATTTCAGCCAGAAAATACCTAAAATCACAGAAAAACACACAAACTCATAGTAAAGTCCAGAAATATGATTTTTGCCTAAAAACTAATAATATTCTACTAAAAACTAATTAAAACATGCTAAAATCTACATGAAATTACCCCCAAAAAGCGTATAAAATATCCGCTCATCAGTGGTATAAGCTAGAATTATTGGCGGCCATTCTTGAGAATCCGGAAAGTCTAAACTTTGTCTGTGGTATTTCGAGTAGGATTCAGGGATTGAATGACTGTGACGAGCTTCAAACTCGCGATTGTTGGTCGTGATGACAAACGCAAAAGAATCAATGGATTATATTCTGACATGATCGAGAACCGACAGATGATTAGCCATGCTGTGACAAGAGCATTTGGACCTTTTTCACTGAGAGGATGAGAAGTAGCCATTGACAACGGTGATGCCCTACATACAGCTTGCCATGGAAAGGATTATGAAGGATTGAAAGCGAGAAAGCAGTATGTTGCAGAGATTCAACAGGGATAAAGCATCTCCATACACTTATCTGAAGTTCCTGCCAATGATTTACATAAGTATCTTTATCTTATTTTATGCTTTTTTTATTATTAATTTTGAAAAACCTTTATAACCATTTGAATTTGCCTAACTGAGATCTACAAAATGACCATAGCTTGCTTCATACCAACAATCTCCATGGGATCGACCCTTACTCGCGTAAGGTTTATTACTTGGACGACCCAGTGCACTTGCTGGTTAGTTGTGCGGGATTGTGACAAAGTGTGATTCACGTTTGAGAGTGCTACCAAGTTTTTGGCGCCATTGTTGATGATCACAATTTCGTGCACCAGGTTCTCTCCTCTCTCTTAGGTTCTAGGATTAGGATTCCTCTTAAAGGATTTAGGATTTCGACTCTTCATCAGGTTCAATATTCCTTTTACTTTATATTTCTCTTTTACTTCTAGATGCTTTAATGCTTGTATTACTTGTGTTGCCTATTTGGCTTATGAACTTTTCATGTTAGGATTTTCTTAATAAATATAAATTGAGGTATTTCAGACTCATGATTGATTTTTCCTATTTACAATTTAGATTATTTACTATTGGCTTTAGTTGATTAATTGGTGACTCTTGAGTTGTCAAACTCATCGTGATTGAAAATTATTATTTTTGCTGATTAACTTAGATTCCTATAACTCTAGTCCTTTCCTAAGGAGTTGACTAGGACCTTAGATGTTAAATTAATTTGTCAACTTAACTGACCTTCATAGTTAGAGGTTAACTTAGTGGGAGCAAAAGTATAATTCTCATCACCATTGATAAGGATAACCAGGATAGGACTTCCAGTTTTTATACCTTGCCAAGAGTTTTATTAGCTATTAATTTATTAATTGCTGCAATTTATTTCTCTTGTTCAAAACCTTTTCAAAACCAAAAAATACTGTTTTGCATAACCAATAATAATTTATACTTCCCTGCAATTCCTTGAGAAGACGACCCAAGGTTTGAATACTTCGGTTTATAAATTTTATTGGGTTTGTTACTTGTGACAACCAAACGTTTGTACGAAAGGATTTTCTGTTGGTTTAGAAGCTATACTTATATCGCGACTATTTTTATAAAATTCTTTACCGACAGGAAATCCGTTCGTCAATCCTACATCACTAGGAACTGTTACCATACTGAGAACCTTTGGTTCTCATACCATATCTTCGTTGTGTTTTTCAAATGCAGGTCACAACCCACCTTAGTGAGTTGTTTTGGATGGTGATAGCAGCGGAGGATCTTGGATTCTTTTGGAGTCTTTTATTTATTTTATTTATGCATCTCTCACTTTTGTATTTTGTCTTTGCCTAGAAGCTTGTATATGAGAGAACAAAACTTGTATAAGCTGTTTCTTAAACTGTATGGTCTGTATATGGCTAGCCGGCTTAAACTCTGTGAGTCGAGGCTAGTTCCTTATGATATACCCTATTATACTATTATCCTTTTTATATTACATCTGTTTCTTGTACCTTAAGTTAGTAGCTTCGTTAGTACGCTTTGCTCTTTTAAATTCTGTTTTGAGCTATATCTTTCATCGGCCTTCTAGATTATACTATCCCTTCAATATATATATATTATGTATGAGCTTAGAAATGTCGTAATCTCTGGTTAACCTTTGCTTTACGATGCGAGGTAAAGCTTAGGCTAATTAGGGTGTTACAGAACTCCTTTGGCAACCAACACCCATGTCTTCAACATTCATCACTCCAAGAAGGACCTTAAGTTGATGATCCATTTCCAGGATAGCAAATTGATGTGGGCCGATGAAGCTCATTGAGGATATTGTTACCCACTCAATTTGCCCTTGGATTGGAGTCATTCTATTGGATTCTTGCATAAAAGCTTTCACTTCTTGGGTGACCACCTCTTCCTCACTACCCTTTTCTAGCTCTTCCTCACCAATCTCCTCAAAGTTTTTCCTACTATCCTTCAATCCAAACTTAGGAGATTATGGGAGGTCTACTTCCATATCTCTCTCAAACTCAAAAGGGAAAAGTTCCTCAAGATCATTGAGGGGATCGACCAAGGTGGAAAAAAAACATTAATGATGGAATCTACTTCTTGATCAAAATTCCTCAATTCTCCATTTACCTCTTTTGGTTCAATTGTTTTACCTTCCTCCTCTTATGACTCAAGCTTTAATCCCACTCCTTCTATTTGACACTCCATGTTCTCCTCCTCACTATACTCCTTGGTTGCTCCTCCACATTCTTCAAGGGGAATGTCTTGATTGCTTGAGCATAGTAAGGCCAAGCGGTTCACCACTTTGGCTACGGTAGCCATGAACTCCCCTTGCTTCCTTCGGAATTCTCATTTCTTTTGGATAAAAGTTTGAAGATCTTGTTGTTCTTGGGGCAAGGGTTGGAGAACTTCACATTTAGGTGAAAAAGAAGGTTCAATGGTTGGGAGAAAGGTTGTATAGTTGGAAGGTGTGTTATGTGGGTGAGGGTATTGAGGTGGTGTATAAGGAGGTGATGGTTCATATGGTTGGTGGCAAGGTGTATAAACATTTTGATTCCATAGAGGTGGATGGTGTGGTGCTTGAAGGTTTAGTGGTTCGAGCTTGTGTAGGGGGTACCGTTCATACCTTTGGGTTTGGTATGCACATTGGGGAGGGTTTGGCTCGTTGTAGCATGCGGAAGGTAGTTGTCATGAGTGTTGCTCATACACATACGGTTCCTCCCTCAATTGATTCTCCCACTCCATGATGCAATCCCAATTTAAAGTCATCATACCCTACAATATAATCACAACCAAGCTCCAAGCAACAAGGGTGATGACTCATAGAGAAAGTAGAAAATGAAAGCAAAAGACATCAATAAATAAGAAAAAAAGCACCTAAATGTTAACATAAACAACCAAATAACCAAAAAAAGTAAGCTAATTACAATATTAACATATTCACAACAACAAAAAATACAACACTGTTTGCACTGTCCCCGACAACGGCGCCAAAAACTTGGTGTGAGAATTAATGTTGATCTAGAATTTCTCAATAAACGAATCACTTCATTGATAGCATAGTCTAAACTAACAATTAATTCTCAATCAAAGTTTAATTCAAAGATGTCACAATCCAAAACAAATATTAACCGGGAGATTGAAGTCCCGGGTCATTGACGTTAGGATTTTTACTAGTAAAGAATTTTATAAAGTCGCGTTGTAAGTATAGATTCTAAACCAATAGAAATCCCTTCGTACAAACATTTTGGTTGTCACAAGTAACAAACTCCTAAATAAATTGATAACCGAAGTATTTAAACCTCGGGTCGTCTTCTCAAGGAATTGCAGAGAGGTATGTTTTTATTATTGGTTATGAAAAAGGTAAAATTGGGGGTTTTGGAAATAAGGAATGAATATGGCAATTAATTTAAATGGCAATTAAAATAAATAAATACTGTAAAGCAAACCCTTTGGCAAGGTATGAGAAATTGGAAGTTCAGACTTAGTTATTCTTATCAATAATAATGAAAGTTGAATCTTAATTCCACTTAGTTAACCTTTGCTAAAGCAAAGGAAAGTCAAGGGACTAATTAGTTGACCTTCGAATCCTATTTATTTCCTAAGAAAAGGTTGGGATTATTGAAGTTCAGTTCAATTAGCAAAGATAACAGTTATCAATTATGTTGAGCTAAGATAACTCTTGAGTTACTGATTTCTTAACCAAGACCAAAAGGAAAAGAATTTAAATCTGCTGGAATAAAAAAATGTCTTCAGATTGGGAATAATCAATAGCATAAATAAAAGAAAGCAATATTAAACTGAAATACCTCAAATATCATTAAATAAGAAAATCATCATGAGTGTGGCATAAGCCAAATAGGCAACATAACTAATATAAGCATTCAAGTATCTGAAAATGATAGATAAATATAATGTAAAAGAACATTGAACCTGGGATTGAGAGTCACTCCTAAAACTAAGAGAAGTCCTAAATCCTAATCCTAAAGAGAGAGGAGAGAACCTCTCTCCAACTAAACCTAAATCATCGAAAGTGACTAAAAAATTCGGAGACTCCCTGAATGGATGCATTCTCACACTTCATAACCTCTGGTCTATGCCTTCTGGACTTGGATTTGGGCCAAAAAGGGCTTCAGAATCCGCTATGAGCATTTTCTGCAATTTCTGGTGCGTGGCCTCTGTCACGCGTCCGCGTGGGTCACGCGGTCGCGTCGATTGGAGTTTTCTTTCTCGCGCGGTCGCGTCAGTCATGCGGTCGCGTCATAGGTGTTCTTCTTTAGGCGTGCGGTCGCGTCAGTCATGCGGCCGCGTCGCTGCTTCTTCGCTCTTAGCACGCGGTCGCGTCATCCAAGCGATCGTGTGGATGCCAGTTTCTCCAAAACTCCGTTTTACGCTTTTCTTCCATTTTTGTATGTTTCCTTTTCCATCCTTTAAGTCATTCCTTCCTTAGAAGATCTGAAACTACTCAACACACTAATCATGGCATCGAATGGAAATAAAGGTAATTAAAATAATTAATTTTAAAGCATAGGAAACATGTTTTTCACATACATCACATAATAAGGAAGGAAAAGTAAAACCATGCAATTAATATGAATAAGTGGGTGAAGGATTGAATAAATCACTCAAACTAAGCACAAAATATATCATAAAATATGGGTTTATCAACATCCCCACACTTAAGTAATAGCATGTCCTCATGCTATGTCCAAGGTAAAAAGTAAGGTTGAAGTGGTTGAATGCCATGCAATGCAATTCTAATCTAAATGCAATTCTAATTTTATTCACTTATATATAAAGCTTACATGTAGTTAAATCAATTCACATTCTTAAGAGATCATATATACATAGCCAACCTTAGATAATGTTAAAGCACTTTTACACTTGAGATGGGAAGAAAAATATTTTATAAACTTGCAAGACAATTAACAAATTAAGCATAGATATATGTTAATGAGTTATTGAACCCTCACTGGATTTTGTGTTTACTCTCTAATCACTCAGTGTTTATTGGGTTAATCACTCTATTCTTCTTTTTATCCTTACTTTCTATAACTTTGTTCCTCATCTAACCAATTAACAATTATAAAATATAGACATACAAGAATCATGAGGTCTTTTATTAAGGTTGTAATGGGGCCAAGGTAAGGGTATAAGTATAAGGCTAAGTGAGCTAATAAGTGAATTCTTAATTAGTCTAAGATCTCACCTAACATACATAATTTCTAAAGTAAAGCTCCTTTGCCTATTTTCCCATATTTTTCCCACTTTTTTATGTTACATGCTCATGTATTAGTTTTAATATTTGCTCCATGTGCATTTGCTTTTAATTTGCATAATTTTTTTTAATGCACATGGTAATTAATTATTTTAATTTCACATGAGCATGCTTCCCAAAACATTTTTATTCTTTTCAACTTCTCTACCTTTGTTTCTATCATCCATGTTCCCATAAAGTTTTCCCACACTTAGTTAATTACACAATTTCTATCTTAAGCCAACCAAGGATTCAACTTGAGATTTTTAATTTGTTTTTCTGCTTAAGGCTAGTAATGTGGTTATAGAACAAGAGGGGATTAAAAGGCTCAAGGGGGTTAACAAGGATGGCATAAAAGGTAGGCTTTATTTGGGATAGTGAGTTAAAATCAAACAAGGCCTCAATCACTTTCTTGGTATGTATCTATATTCTATAACTGGACATATATATTAAAACAAAGTAAAGAACACCAGAATAAAAAAGAAAGGTGGAACACACAGGAATAAAATATTATGGTTTAAATGTAACCATACAATTAAGCTCAAAACTCACGGGCTGTATGTTCTCAAACTCATAAATCATATATCAATTATGTATGTCATGGAGGTTTAGTTAAAAGTTCTCATTATTCTCAATGTAAAATATATTGGATGGCTAAAGTTTTAGTGTTCCTCCTTGATGAAATGTTGTTAACTTAACTACATGATGTAATACTTTATATACAAAGTGTGTGGATTGTTTTGATCTTGTTTAAATTTTCTAGTCTACTCCTTTTATTTTGATCAAATTAAACTATTATATGCCAAAAGGGTAAACTATACTAATTAATCCACATACTCTATAGCTAATAAGTTAGAACTGCAAACTAAACTAAATGGCTAAAATATGAACTAAAGTGAAAATGCAGAAATAGAGTAAAAATACATGAAAGTAGCAATGTATAAGTACTCAGAAAATAAAAATAAAAATAAAGAGAAAAATACAGAAAAATAGCCAAAATAAAAAAAAGAAGGGTCTGTAGTGGTTCACCAAAATAGTATGCCAGAGATGGCGACCTCCCCACACTTAAAATAAAGCATCGTCCTCGATGCTCTCTCAGGCTGGGTGTGAAGGAGTGTCAGCTCCGGAAGGATGGGTAGTTGGAGTCTCTGTGGTGGTGGTCTGAGGATCCGGCTGCTGCAGAGGAGGTGTTGACTATATAGGGATCTCGGGATCTGCAGCCTGAATTTGAGGTGGGTCCTCCTGCTGGGGTGCAGTCTGCTCTAAGCCTGCCTGTGCAATCTCTCTCTGTGGATGGGTCTCCTCCTCGTGCTCATCCGCCTCCTCCTCAGATGGCTCTGATGGTGTGTCAGGCTCGGAGGGGATGTCGCCGCCAGATCGTATCAACAGCTTTAGGTGCTCATAGCGCCGTCGGCTGCGACGCTCAGATCTCTCATACCGGCGCCGGTTGCGGCGCTCCATCCTGTCTAGCTGCTGAAACAAGCGGTGCACTAGGTGATAAACGGGCTCTGAGGCAGGTGGAGGTGTAGTAGTGGTAGCAGGGGTAGTTGTGGAGGAAGAAGGACCAGCGGAAGGTGTGGCTGTCTCATCAGTAGCAGTGAAGGGTGGGGTCTGTAGCCCAAAGCTAGAAAGTTCCTACTGTGAGGAATAATCTTCCTGCAGTCTGCAACCGGTAGCCTCTCATCGGCATCCTCCCAAGGCACGTCAGCTCGACGGCCTAGCTGTGTAACCAAATAGGGAAAGGAAAGAGTGCCTTGCACGTGGACCCTAGTCATGTATGACCGGATAAAGCGTGGCAGGTACAGGTCCTTACCCTCCATCACACACCAAAGGAGGGTGACCATAGCGGCCGGTATCACGGTCTCATGGGTACTCGGCATAACATAGTTGCTCAAGATCTGGTGCCATAGCCGAGCCTCATCATTTAAGTAAATCCGCTTGATTCCCTTAGGCATGGAGGTATCCTGACCCATTTCCCATGGAACAGTCGGGTCAAGGGCTATCCTAGCTGGTGGACGAAATTGTGACCCATGTTCTTTATATTTGTATGAAATCATTATTATGGCACCAGTTGAATTCACAACTCCGTTCAACTAACCAGCAAGTGTACTGGGTCGTCCAAGTAATAAACCTTACGTGAGTAAGGGTCGATCCCACAGAGATTGTTGGTATGAAGCAAGCTATGGTCACCTTGTAAATCTCAGTTAGGCAGATTAAATTGGTTTATGGTTTCGAAAATAGAAATAAGAAAATAGAAATAATAAAAGGGATAGAATACTTATGCAGATTCATTGGTGGGAATTTCAGATAAGTGCATGGAGATACTGTATGGCTCAAGAATGCCTACTTTCCTATTGCTTCAACTCAATCCTTCTTACTCTTTTCCATGGCAAGCTGTGTATAGGGGTTCACCGTTCGACGATGGCTACTTTGAATCCTCTCGGGAAAATGGTCCTCTGCGGCTGTCACTCGCATGGCTAATCGTCTGGAGGCATCACCTGGCCGAAGGCTACATCCCATCCTTGCAGTGAAAACTACGCTCACGTGCTTTGTCACAGCACGGCTAATCACTGGTTGGTTCCCGCGCCTACTGGAATAGAATCCCTTGATTCTTTTGCGTCTGTCACTAACGCCCAGCACTTGCGAGTCTGAAGCACGTCACAGTCATTCATTACCGGAATCCTACTCGGAATACCACAGACAAGGTTAGACTTTCCGGATCCTCATAAATGCCGCCATCTATCTAGCTTATACCACGAAGATTCTGTTGGGGAATCTAAGAGATACACATTCAAGCTTTGTTGCATGTAGAACAGAGGTGGTTGTCAATCACGTGCGTTCATAGGTGAGAATGATGATGAGCGTCACATAATCATCACATTCATCATGTTCTTGGGTGCGAATGAATATCTTGGAATAAGAATAAGAGAGATTTGAATAAAAAGTAATAGTAATTGTATTGAAACTTGAGGTACAGCAGAGCTCCACACCCTTAATCTATGGTGTGCAGAAACTCCACTGTTGAAAATACATAAGTAAAAGGTTCAGGCATGGCCGAATGGCCAGCCCCCATGTGGTCACAAGACCGAATGATAAAAGACATCTAATACAATAGTTAAATGTTCTATTTATAATAAACTAGCTCCTAGGGTTTACATGAGTAAGTAATTGATGCATAAATCCACTTCCGGGGCCCACTTGGTGTATGCTTGGGCTGAGCTTGATCAATCCACGAGCTGAGGCTTCTCTTGGAGTTGAACTCCGAGTTATAACGTGTTTTGGGCGTTCAACTCCGGATCATGACGTTTTTCTGGCGTTTAACTCCAGACAGCAGCATGTACTTGGCGTTCAACGCCAAGTTACGTCATCAATTTCCGAATAAAGTATGGACTATTATATATTGCTGGAAAGCTCTGGATGTCTACTTTCCAACGCCATGAAGAGCGCGCCATTTGGAGTTCTGTAGCTCCAGAAAATCCATTTTGAGTGCAGGGAGGTCAGATTCCAACAGCATCAGCAGTCCTTTTGTCAGCCTTTTTCAGAATTTTGCTCAAGTCCCTCAATTTCAGCCAGAATTTACCTGAAATCACAGAAAAACACACAAACTCATAGTAAAGTCCAGAAATGTGAATTTAACATAAAAACTAATGAAAACATCCCTAAAAGTAGCTTGAACTTACTAAAAACTACCTAAAAACAATGCCAAAAAGCGTATAAATTATCCGTTCATCACAACACCAAACTTAAATTGTTGCTTGTCCCCAAGCAACTGAAAATCAATTAGGATAAAAAGAAGAGAACATACTATAAATTCCAAAATATCAATGAATATTAATTATAATTAGATGAGCGGGACTTGTAGCTTTTTGCTTCTGAACAGTTTTGGCATCTCACTTTTTCCTTTGAAGTTTAGAATGATTGGCTTCTCTAGAAACTTAGAATTTCGGATAGTGTTATTGACTCTCCTAGTTAAGTATGTTGATTCTTGAACACAGCTACTTATGAGTCTTGGCCGTGGCCCTAAGCATTTTGTTTTCCAGTATTACCACCGGATACATAAATGCCACAGACACATAACTGGGTGAACCTTTTCAGATTGTGACTCAGCTTTGCTAGAGTCCCCAGTTAGTGGTGTCCAGAGCTCTTAAGCACACTCTTTTTGCTTTGGATCACGACTTTAACCACTCAGTCTCAAGCTTTTTACTTGGACCTTCATGACACAAGCACATGGTTAGGGACAGCTTGATTTAGCCGCTTAGGCCTTGATTTTATTTCCTTGGGGCCTCCTATCCATTGATGCTCAAAGCCTTGGATCCTTTTTACCCTTGCCTTTTGGTTTTAAGGGCTACTGGCTTTTTCTGCTTGCTTTTTCTTTTTCTTTCTATTTTTTTGCAGATTTTTTTTTTCGCCATTCACTGCTTTTTCTTGCTTCAAGAATCAATTTCATGATTTTTCAGATCATCAATAACATTTCTCTTTGTTCATCATTCTTTTAAGAGCCAACAGTTTTAACATTCATAAACAACAAGATCAAAAGACATATGCACTGTTCAAGCATTCATTCAGAAAACAAAAAGTATTGTCACCACATCAATATAATTAAATTAAATTCAAGGATAAATTCGAAATTCATGTACTTCTTGTTCTTTTGAATTAAAACATTTTTTTCTTTTAAGAGAGGTGAAGGATTAATGGAATTTATTCATAGCTTTAAGGCATGGTTACATACTAATGATCATGAAATAAAGACACAAAACATAGATGGACACAATATTAAAAACCGAAAAACAGAAAGAAATAAAGAACAAGGAATGAATCCACCTCTAGTGGCGTCTTCTTCTTGAAGGACCAATGATGTTCTTTAACTCTTCTATGTCCTTTCCTTGCCTTTGTTGCTCCTCCCTCATTGCTCTTTGATCTTCTCTTATTTCTTGGAGAATGATGGAGTGCTCATGATGTTCCACCCTTAATTGTTCCATATTGTGGCTCAAACCTTCTAAGGAAGTGTTGAGTTGCTCCCAATAGTTGTTTGGGGGAAAGTGCATCCCTTGAGGCATCTCAGGGATTTCTTGATGATGAGCTTCCTCATGCACCTCTTGAGAACCGTGAGGGACTTCTCTTGCTTGCTCCATCATTTTCTTGGTGATGGGCTTGTCCTCTTCAATGGAGATATCTCCTTCTATGATAACTCCAGCTGAGTAACATAGATAGCAAATAAGGTGAGGAAAAGCTAGCCGTGCCATAGGTGAGGGCTTGTCGGCTATTTTGTAGATTTCATTGGAGATGACCTCATGAACTTCTACTTCCTCTCCAATCATGATGCCATGAATCATGATGGCCCGATCCACAGTAACTTCAGATCAGTTGCTAGTAGAAATGATGGAGCGTTGAATAAACTCCAACCATCCTCTAGCTATAGGCTTGAGGTCCAGTCTTCTTAGTTGGACTGGCTTGCCTTTGGAGTCTCTCTTCTATTGAGCTCCTTCCACACAAATGTCCATAAGGACTTGGTCCAACCTTTGATCAAAGTTGACCCTTCTAGTGTAGGGGCGTTCATCACCTTGCATCATGGGCAAGTGGAATGCCAACCTTACATTTTCCGGACTGAAATCCAAGTATTTCCCCTGAACCATTGTGAGATAATTCTTTGGACTCGGGTTCATACCTTGATCATGGTTCCTAGTGATCCATGCATTGGCATAGAACTCTTGAACTATTAAGATTCTGACTTGTTGCATGGGGTTGGTTAAGACTTCCCAACCTCTTCTTCGGACTTCATGTCGGATCTCCGGATACTCATTTTTCTTGAGTTTGAAAGGGACCTCAGGGATCACCTTCTTCTTTGCCACAACATCATAGAAGTGGTCTTGATGGCTCTTGGAGATGAATCTTTCCATCTCCCATGACTCGGAGGTGGAAGCTTTTGTCTTCCCTTTTCCTTTTCTAGAGGATACTCCGGCCTTAGGTGCCATTGGTAATGGAAAAACAAAAAAGCTTATGCTTTTACCACACCAAACTTAAAATATTGCTCGCCCTCGAGCAATAGAAGAAAGAAGAGAAGAAGAAGAAGAAGAAGAAAATATGGTAGAGAGGGAGAGAGGTAGGTTCGGCTTAGGTGAAGAAGAAGGGGTTGTGTTGTGTGAAAATGAAGTAGAATAGAAGGGTATTTATAGGGAGAAGGGGTAGTGTGTATTCGGCCATTGAGGGTGGGAATGGGTGGGAAATTGGTTTTGAATTTTGAAGGTAGGTGGGGTTTTATGGGGAAGGGTGGATGGATGTGAGTGGTGAATGGGGTAGTTGCGAAGAGGAATTGAGGTGATTGGTGAAGAATGTTGGGAAGTGTGATATGGGGAAGAGTGAAATAGGATTAGGAGAGTGTGATTAGGATTAAAAGGTAAGGTGGGAATATGGTAGGTGGGGATCCTGTGGGGTCCACAGATCCTGAGGTGATCCTGTGGGGTCCACAGATCCTGAGGTGTCAAGGAATTCCATCCCTGCACTAAATAGGCATGTAAAATGCCTTCGTGCATCATTCTGGCGTTTAAACGCCCATTGGTGCACATTCTGGGCGTTCAACACCCATGTAAAGCATGTTTCTGGCGTTGAACGCCAGTTTCATGCTTGTTACTGGCGTTCAGCGCCAGTTTTTCCTCTTTAGGCACATTCCTGGCGTTCAGCGCCAGGATGTTGCTTGTTTCTGGCGTTCAGTGCCAGAATGGTGCTCTGTTCTGGCGTTGAACGCCGGCCAGATGCACCTTACTGGCGTTGAACGCTAGCCTGTGCGTCCTCCAGGGTGAAATTTTTTTTCTTCTGCTGTTTTTGATTCTGTTTTTAATTTTTATGATTTTTTTCGTGACTCCTCATGATCATGTACCTAATAAAATATAAAATAACAAAAAAATAAAAATTAGATAAATAAAATTGGGTTGCCTCCCAACAAGCGCTTCTTTAATGTCAATAGCTTGACAGTGGCTCTCATGGAGCCACAAGGTGATCAGGTCAATGTTGTATAGTTGCCCACACCAAACTTAGAGTTTGGATATGGGATCTTAACACCAAACTTAGAGTTTGGTTGTGGCCTCACAACACCAAACTTAGAGTTTGACTGTGTGGGCTCTTCTTGACTCTGAACTGAGAGAAGCTCTTCATGCTTGCTCTCTTTTGTTACAGAGGGATGGCCATGTGCCTTAAACACAAGGTAGTCCCCATTCAATTGAAGGACTAATTCACCTCTGTTGACATCTATCACAGCTCCTGCTGTGGCTAGGAAAGGTCTTCCAAGGATGATGCAATCATCCTCTTCCTTCCTAGTGTCTAAGATTATGAACTCAGCAGGGATGTAAAGGCCTTCAACCTTTACTAACACGTCCTCTACTATTCCATAAGCTTGTCTCAATGACTTGTCTGCCAGTTGTAATGAGAACAAGGCAGGTTGTACCTCAATGATCCCCAGCTTCTCCATTACAGAGAGTGGCATAAGATTTATCCCTGACCCCAGATCACACAGAGCTTTTTCAAAGATCATGGTGCCTATGGTACAAGGTATTAAGAATTTGCCAGGATCTTGTTTCTTTTGAGGTTGAATTTTCTGAATCCAAGTATCCAGTTCATTAATGAGCAAAGGAGGTTCACTTTCCCAAGTCTCATTACCAAACAACTTGGCATTCAGCTTCATGATAGCTCCTAAGTATTGAGCAACTTGCTCTCCAGTTACATCTTCATCCTCTTCAGAGGAAGAATAGTCTTCAGAGCTCATGAATGGCAGAAGGAGATTTAATGGAATCTCTATGGTCTCTATATGAGCCTCAGATTCCTTTGGATCCTTAATGGGAAACTCCTTCTTGCTTGAGGGACGTCCCAGGTGGTCTTTCTCACTAGGATTTTCGTTCTCCTCCTCCCTTGTGCATTCGGCCATATTGACTATGTCAATGGCTTTGCATTCTCCTTTTGGATTCTCTTCTGTATTACTTGGGAGAGTATTGGGAGGAGTTTCAATGACTTTCTTACTCAGCTGGCCCACTTGTACCTCCAGATTTCTAATGGAGGATCTTGTTTCACTCATGAAACTAAAAGTGGCCTTTGACAGATCAGAGACTACATTGGCTAAATTAGAAGTGTTTTGTTCAGAATTCTCTATCTGTTGCTGAGAAGATGATGGATATGGCTTGCTATTGCCCAGCCTATTACGTCCACCATTGTTAAAGCCTTGTTGAGGCTTTTGTTGATCCTTCCATGAGAAATTTGGATGATTTCTCCATGATGGGTTATAGGTGTTTCCATAAGGTTCACCCATGTAATTAACCTCTGCCATGGCAGGGTTCTCAGGATCATAAGCTTCTTCAGAAGCTGCCTCTCTAGTACTGTTGGATGCATGTTGCCATCCATTCAGATTTTGAGAGATCATGTTGACTTGTTGAGTCAACACCTTATTCTGAGCCAATATGGCATTCAGAGCATCAATTTCAAGAACTCCTTTCTTCTGAGGTATCCCATTATTCACGGAATTCCTCTCAGAAGTGTACATGAATTGGTTGTTTGCAACCATGTCAATGAGTTCTTGAGCCTCTTCAGGCGTTTTCTTCAGGTGAATAGATCCACCTGCAGAATGGTCCAATGACATTTTCGAAAATTCAGAGAGACCATAATAGAATATATCTAGTATGGTCCATTCTGAAAACATGTCAGATGGACATCTTTTGGTCAGCTGCTTGTATCTTTCCCAAGCTTCATAGAGGGATTCACCATCTTTTTGTTTGAAGGTTTGAACATCCACTCTCAGCTTGCTCAGCTTTTGAGGAGGAAAGAATTTATCCAAGAAGGCAGTGACCAGCTTATCCCATGAGTCCAGGCTATCCTTGGGTTGTGAATCCAACCATATTCTAGCTCTGTCTCTTACAGCAAAAGGGAAAAGCATGAGTCTGTAGACTTTAGGATCAACTCCATTCGTCTTTACAGTCTCACAGATCTGCAAGAACTCAGTTAAAAACTGATAAGGATCTTCAGATGGAAGTCCATAAAACTTGCAGTTTTGTTGCATTAAGGCAACTAGCTGAGGTTTCAGCTCAAAGTTGTTGGCTCCAATGGCAGGAATGGAGATGCTTCTTCCATCAAACTTGGACGTTGGCTTTGTGAAGTCACCAAGCATTCTCCTTGCATTATTATTATTTTCGGCTGCCATCTCCTTCTCTTGTTCGAAAATTTCTGAAAGGTTGTTTCTGGATTGTTGTAATTTAGCTTCTCTTAATTTTCTCTTCAGAGTCCTTTCAGGTTCTGGATCAATTTTAACAAGAGTGCCTTTATCCTTGTTCCTGCTCATATGAAAGAGAAGAAAACAAGAAAAGAAAGAGGAATCCTCTATGTCACAGTATAGAGATTCCTTTATGCTAGTAGAAGAAGAAGGGGGTAGAAGAATGAAGAAGGATGGATTCGGATTTTTGGATGAAGAGAGGTGAAGAGAAGTGTTAGTAATTAAAATAATTAAATAGAATAAGAAAAGAGAGGGAGAATTTTCGAAAATAATTTTGAAAAAGGGGTTAGTAATATTCGAAAATTAGAGATAAAATGTAATTTAAAATTAAAACATGAAACAATTAGTTAATTAAAAAGAATTTTTGAAAAAGGGGTGAGATATTTTCAAAAATTAGAGAGGGAAAAGTAGTTAGGTGGTTTTGAAAAAGATAAGAAACAAACAAAAAGTTAGTTAGTTGATTGAAAAAGATTTGAAATTGATGAGCAGATAATTTGTATACTTTTTGGCATTGTTTTTAGTATGATATAGTTAGTTTTTAGTATATTTTTATTAGTTTTTAGTTAAAATTCACTTTTCTGGACTTTACTATGAGTTTGTGTGTTTTTCTGTGATTTCAGGTATTTTCTGGCTGAAATTGAGGGACCTGAGCAAAAATCTGATTCAGAGACCAAAAAGGACTGCAGATGCTGTTGGATTCTGACCTCCCTGCACTCGAAGTGGATTTTCTGGAGCTACAGAAGCCCAATTGGCGCGCTCTCAACGGAGTTGGAAAGTAGACATCCTGGGCTTTCCAGCAATATATAATAGTCCATACTTTGCCCAAGATTTGATGGCCCAAACCGGCGGTCAAAGTCACCTCAAGAAATCCCAGCGTTAAACGCTGGAACTGGCACCCAAATGGGAGTTAAACGCCCAAACTGGCACTAAAGCTGGCGTTTAACTCCAAGAAGAGTCTCTACACGAAAGTGCTTCATTGCTCAGCCCAAGCACACACCAAGTGGGCCCGGAAGAGGATTTTTATGGCATTTACTCATTTCTGTACACCCTAGGCTACTAGTTTCTTATAAGTAGGACCTTTTACTATTGTATAGAAAACTTTTGATCACTTTTAGATCTCTAGATCATCTTTGGACATTTTAGTTCTTAGATCATTGGGAGGCTGGCCATTCGTCCATGCCTAGACCTTGTTCTTATGTATTTTCAACGGTGGAGTTTCTACACACCATAGATTAAGGTGTGGAGCTCTGCTGTACCTCGAGTATTAATGCAATTACTATTGTTCTTCCATTCAATTCCACTTGTTCTTTTACCAAGATATCACTTGTTCTTCAACATGATGAAGGTGATGATTGACGCCCATCACCATTCTCACCCATGAACAAGGTGACTGACAACCATTCTTGTTCTACAAGCATCTGAGGCTTAGTGAATATCTCTTGGATTTCTGATTGCACGATGCATGGTTGATCGCCTGACAAACGAGTGCTCGCCTGACAAACGAGCCAGCCATTCCGTGAGATCAGAGTCTTCGTGGTATAGGCAAGAACTGATGGCAGCATTCAAGAGAATCCGGAAGGTCTAACCTTGTCTGTGGTATTCTGAGTAGGATTCAATGACTGAATGACTGTGACGTGCTTCAACCTGTAACCTACTGGGCGTTAGTGACAGACGCAAAAGAGTTATTCTATTCCGGTAGGGAGGGAACCAAACCGGTGATTGGCAGCACTGTGACAGAGTGTGTGCATTAGCTTTCACTGCGCGGATGGGAGGTAGCTGCTGACAACAGTGAGACCCTATACGAGCTTGCCATGGAAAGGAGTAAGAAGGGTTGGATGAAGACAGTAGGAAAGCAGAGAGACGGAAGGGAAGGCATCTTCATGCGCTTATCTGAAGTTCCTACCAATGAATTACATAAGTATCACTATCTTTATCTTTTATGTTATTTTCGTTCATCACCATATATATCTGAGTTTGCCTGACTAAGATTTACAAGATGACCATAGCTTGCTTCAATACTAACAATCTCCGTGGGATCGACCCTTACTCACGTAAGGGTTATTACTTGGACGACCCAGTGCACTTGCTGGTTAGTTGTGCGAAGTTGTGTAATGCCATGGTATTGAGCGCACCAAGTTTTGGAGCCATTACCAGGGATTATGAGAGTTGTGAAAAAGTATAGTTCACAATTTCGCGCACCAAGTTTTTGGCGCCGTTGCCGGGGATTGTTCTAGTTTTGAGCAAGCCTTTGGTAACATCAGTGCCAAGATCCGGCAACAACATCAAATTTTTGGTGTTATTGCCCGGGATTGTTCAGGCTGGACAACTGACGGTTCATCTTGTTGCTTAGATTAGGTATTTTTTTTCGAAATTCTTGAAGATGAATTCTAGAGTTTCATGATGATTTGTTGAAATCTGGCTGGCTGAGAAGCCATGTCTAATCTGATTGGACCGAGGTTTCAACTTATCACCACAAGAGCTTGTTGATTTCGTATCAATCTTGCTTTTGGAGCAGTGATTTGCTAAGGCTTGGCTGACCTTTGGTCATGTCTAGTGTTTTGGACCGAAGCTTTCTTTGGAAGCTTGGCTGGCTGTGAAGCCATGTCTAATTCCTGGACCGGAGTCTTAGACTAGCATTGCACTGATTCCTGGAATTCTCATTAAGAATTTTGATACCTTCTTTTTCCACTTAATTTTCGAAAAACACAAAAAAAATTAAAAATTTAAAAAAAAATCATAAAATTCAAAAATATTTCTTGTTTGAGTCTAGAGTCTCATCTTAAGTCTAGTGCCAAATGCATGTTCTTGTTATATTTTTTGAATCCATGCATATATTTCTTTGTTTTGATCTTTGAATTCTTTTGGCTTGAGTGTTTATGTGTCTCATATAGTGTTAGTAGTGTACAAACTGCTAAGTTTGGTGTCTTGCATGCATTGTTATTTGATTCTTATTGCATTTTGATTACTAAAAAAATCCAAAAATATTTTTAATTTGTGTCTTTTCAAGTCAATGATACAAGGGATTGAAGATTCAGAACACACTGCAGAGGAATTATACAGAAAAAGCTGAGCATTCAAAAATGCCCAGTGAAGAAGGCAGACTGGCGTTTAAACGCCAGCCAGGGCACCTGGTTGGGCGTTTAACGCCCAAAAAGGTAGCATTTTGGGCGTTAAACGCCAGAATGTATACCATTCTGGGCGTTTAACGCCAGGATGGTGCTAGGGGGAAGATTTTGTTTTCAAATCAATTTTTTTCAAGTTTTTCAAAATCAAATCTTTTTCAAATCAAATCTTTTCAATCAAATGTTTTCAAAATTAATTTCTTTCCTTTCAAAGATACTTACTAACAATTAATGATTTGATTGAACATTTTTTGCCTTTTCTGTTAAGGAAGGTTTATGTTTGAATCATATCTTTTCTTGTTAGGCAAGTCACTAATTTTTCCAAATCAAATCTTTTAAAATAATTTTCAAAACATATCTTTTAAAATGGTTTTCAATCATATCTTCTCAATCACATCTTCTTAAGACAATAACCTTTCAATCATATTTTTTTATCATATCTTTTTCAAATTAGTTTTCAATCAATCTTTTTAGTTTCTAATTTCAAAATCTTTTTCAAAACCACTTGATTTCTCTTCCACTTTCAATTTTCAAAAATTATCAATCAAATTTCAAAATGTTTTCAAAATCTTTTAATTGAATTTTCGAAAATCCACTTCCCTCCTTCTCACATCCTTCTATTTATGGAGTACCACTCCTTCTAATGCACAATTCGAACCTTATCTAATTAAAGTTCGAATTCTTCTTCACCTTCTTCTTTCTATTTCTCTTTTCCTCTGACATTTCAAGGAATCTCTATACTGACATAGAGGATTCCACATCTTCTTGTTCTCTTCTCTTTCATATGGCAGGAGCAGAGACAAAGGCATTCTTGTTGAAGCTGACCCTGAACCCGAAAGGACCTTGAAGAGAAAGCTAAGAGAAGCCAAAGCACCACTCTCTTCAGAGGACCTGACCGAATTCTTCAGGAAGAAGAACCCATGGCAGCCGAAAACAACAACAATGCCAACAATGCAAGGAAGGTGCTGGGTGACTTTACTGCACCTACTCCTGCTTTTATGGGAGAAGCATCTCTATCCCTGCCATTGGAGCAAACAACTTTGAGCTTAAGCCTCAATTAGTTTCTCTAATGCAACAGAATTGCAAGTTCCATGGACTTCCAATGGAAGATCCTCATCAGTTTTTAGCTGAATTCTTGCAAA